>NC_034198.2:26123218-26291619 GCF_002021735.2 Oncorhynchus kisutch | reverse complement strand
AAACATCGGAGGATGCCCAGACAAGCATCCCCGAGGAGGCTCCAGAAAGACACCCAGTCAAAGACAACCAGCGAAACCTGATGATGTCAAAGATTTAAATGACATTTCTGAGGTAGACGATTTGATGTTCTGTGAAGCTGCCAACCTTCTTGAATCGGCCAATTCTGTGGGGAAACAGCAGATTCTGAAATAGCCCTAAGAACGTTTTTTTCAAAGCGTTTACCCTGGGTTTAAAATCACGAAAGGCTTCTACTCCAGAGGCGCATGTGTATTCTACTCGAGCATCAATACAATCAGGATGTGTCATTCTGGCGTAGCGAGCTACCCCGTATGTTAAAAAACATTAGGGCTAAAACAAGCAAAATACCGCCGTTAAAAACACACATGTAAACACACACACACACACACACACATCCTTAATTAGACAGATGGCGCCCCCTATAGACCAAAGTGAGACAATTGAAACCCTCTTAGCCAGGATCCCTACAGAGCTCCAAGATATAGTTAACCATATGAATGATTCGGGGGTAATTGACATAATGACAATAGATGAAAATCTATTATCCCAGATTCCCTCCGAACTCATAGACATTATTACACGTATGAATGAGTCAGGCCTTCCGAGGAAAACATGTTAACACAGATTCCCGAAACCATCATATCTCTAATTACCCAGCTTAACGCGAGCCCTAGGTTTAATTCGGCCCCACAGACACCTCTAAGACAGCCTTTAACAACATTGTCCGAAGAGTCTGAAAGTCAATATGATGTTTTTGAAACAGTTGGACAATGTCTAGCAAATCTGGAGGGGGGCGGTCTTGAGATCAGTGTACAGAACGAGAGCGCTAGGTTAATTCGGCACCCAGACACCTATAAATCAGCCTTTAACACCAATGTCCGAAGAGTCTGAAACCCAATACGATGTTTTTGAACAGTTGGACAATTGCCTAGCAAATCTGGAGGGGGGAGGTCTTGATCGAAGTGTACATGTTTTGCGTCGAAATAATTCAACAATATTGAGGTTCGCCAGTTTTTCAATTTCGCATGGGGGGGGTCAGATTCGGGAATATGCTGTGTTTTACGTAATGCTTATGGACACTTTGAATGAACTGTTAGCGAGGATTAGAGATTATAGCGAACCTAGGGATCTCTTACAGTTGGAAATTTGTGGAGACAGTCTACAGAGCAAGGTATCGCTATTTACAGAATGGTGAAGCAGAGCTTGAAGAATTTGTTAACTGCTAGAACGCCTTGTTCAGTCAAATTTAAAACGTGCTAGCAGATAGGACCCTCGAACTTGTAGTACAATTAGTACGACAACCACAAGGGGGCGGGGGTCAGAGACGAAAGCTCGAGAGTTTAATGCAGTCCGAATCATAAGCAATAAAAGGGCCTATCTCATAAACGTTCACAATCCAGGTAATAAGCTATGTTTTGCCATAGGTTTGGCCCACTTACTCAGCCCAGGATGTACTGATCAAGCCGCGTTACAAAAAGCTCGAGAGCTACAAACTGCGGTGGGGTCTCGGTATACAGGATGCTGTGGCTTTCTCAGACATAGTCAAATTTGAAAACTTTCTGAACATCAAGATTGTGGTTTTGTACCACAGTAGGGCTAATGACGCTCTCCTCAAGTTCCAAAATATACCCGAACCACATCCTAAGACTATGTACTTTTATGTGCAAAATGAGCATTACTATGCCGTAACTAACATCACAGCCTTTTTAGGCGCGCCATATGTCTGTCCAGCCTGTCATACCGGCTACACACGCATGGGGGGCACTCGTGCCGTTACAACTGTTCAGTATGTCTGGATAAACATTGCCCTATGCAGCCGCTAAACTTGACCCCCTGTGCGGATTGTCACCGCACATGTCGTTCGGCCTACTGTTACGAAAAACACAAAACTGAAACATGGCATCCCAAGGCATGTAAATCTGTAAGCAGTTGTGACATTAACAAGAAATGTCCAAAATGTCATTGCAATTACAACCTTAAAATAGATAGCCCTAAACCTCATGTTTGTGGAATTATACACTGCCCAATCTGTAAAGGTCCTTTGAAAAGCAGAGACGCGGAAGCGGTTCAAGAAGTAACACATGAGTGTTACATTCAGCCCTTGGCTGAAGATGAACATACAGAGAAATATGTGTTTTATGATTTTGAGACAAATCAGCAATCAGGGGTTCATTTGCCTATTTTTGTGTCAACCATGACTTTCAAGGGTGAAAAATGGTCGGCCGAGGGACCCAATTGTGCCCGGCTCTTTCTAAAACATTTTAGAAAAGCCCAGTACAGAAACTTCACGTTTATAGCTCACAATGCTAGGGCCTATGACTCCTATCTGCTTCTGAACCCTTTGATACAGCAAGGCGTGGCCCCCAGTGTCATAGCTCAAGGGAGTAAAATATTATGCTTTGTTGACCCCGCCTTCAACAGAGATACATTGACAGCTTAAGCTTCTTACCCATGAGATTGGCTCAAATGCCAGAGGCCTTGGGTTTTGAAAACTCTGTCAAAGGCTATTTCCCTCATTTCTTCACATCTGAGGAGAATCTACATTATATAGGATCTTATCCAGCCCCCGAAATGTACGGGTGTGATCAAATGTCTCCCAAAGAGCGTGAGAGATTCATGACATGGTACGAGACCGTAAGACATGGCACTTTTGATTTCCATAAAGAGATGGAATCATACTGTGACAATGACGTTGTTATACTTCGTGAAGGATGCCTCAGATTCAGAGAAGAGGTAATCAAAGATGCGGGCATTGACCCCTGGAGCTGTACAACTATTGCATCAGCGTGCATGAAAACCTATCGTACACACTATCTAACTCCTGAATCTATAGCTATCCCATCGCCAGACAACTACCGACGCCAATTCAAGGCCTACTCTAGTGGTTCCATTCAATGGTTGGAGTACTTGGCCCAGGATAAAGATATTTTTATCCAACATGCTTTGAATCGGGGGGAGAAGGCTTTTGGGCCTTACCATGTAGATGGATACACACAGATTGACGGGGTTGAGACAGTGTATGAGTACAACGGTTGTTTCTTCCACGGTTTGTAAATTATGCTTTGTCCCCCACACCTTGTGTGTCCTAACCCAAAAGACTTTGGGGAAATGTACCAAGAGTTTCAAGACAAACTGAATTCTTTAAAGGCTACTTACGGGTTAAAAGTTGTGGTTTTGTGGGAGCACGAATGGACAGCCCTCAAAAAGGCAGATCCTAGTGTTAAGGCCTTCCTTACCCATTATGACCCTCCAGAGCCCCTGGAACCGCGACAGGCCTTGTTTGGAGGCCGGACCAATGCTTTGACATTGCGTTATGTAGCTCAACCCGACGAGACAATAGGCTATGTAGATTTTACATCCCTATATCCTCATGTAATGAGTTCCTCATTCTATCCTATAGGGCATCCTGAAATTATTCACAGCGACTTTGACGAACCCCAAAATTATTTTGGTTTAATCAAAGCGACTGTCTACCCTCCTAGGGGGCTGTTTATACCTGTGTTGCCTTACAAGGGTCCTAAAGGAAAACTTTTCTTTCCCCTTTGTCGCACATGCTGTGAAAACCACAACCAGGAAAACCCCTGTGATCACACAGATCAAGAAAGAGCCCTGACCGGTGTATGGGTCACTGTAGAATTCTCTAAGGCTTTAGAGAAGGGGTATCGTGTGGCCAAAATCTTTGAAGTGTGGAACTTTTCCAGGAAATCAGACACACTTTTTAAAGAGTACATCAAAACCTTCTTGAGATGCAAGCAGATGGCTTCAGGCTATCCTGCATCGGTCACAGATCAAGAAAGTAAAGACCAGTACATTCAAGACTACCATGACAGAGAAGGCATACTTCTTGACCCTGACAGAATAGAGGTCAACAAAACCAAAAGAAATGTGTCGAAATTGTACTTGAACTCCCTTTGGGGGAAATTAGCGCAGAGATGCAATATGCTAACAACTTCGATCATTAAAGACCCCGAAGAATTTTTGGAATTTGTTTTTTCGGACCAATACGAAATTTCACATTTTTCCTTCTTGAGTCAAGACATTGCCTTGGTGCAATGGAGGCGCCACCAAAAGTGGGTTCTACCCCCGGGTAATGTAAATGTGTTTCTTGCAGCATTTACCACAGCCTATGGCCGCCTTGAACTGTACACCCTCATGGAACAGCTTCAGAGGCGGGTTCTTTACCACGACACAGACTCTGTGGTCTATGTAAGCAAACCGGGGGATTGGACCCCCCCACTTAGCAACTATCTTGGGGGTTTAACGAGTGAACTCGAAGAGGGTGACCATATTACAGAATGGTCCTCATGTGGTCCAAAAGCTATGCTTTTAGGACTAAAGCCAATCACGTGGTGTTGAAAGCCAAAGGCGTGACTCAAAACTATGAAAATGCACCGCGTGTAAACTTGGAATCAATCACGCGCTTGGTCGAGGGGTTCGTAAAGGACAAGAATAGTGACTTGGAGATTTTGAGCTCCTACAACAAAATAGTGAGGGATAAAAAGGGGTTCCATCTAAGAAACGCACCACTCACTAAAAGATTCAGGGTAGTCTATGACAAGAGACAGCTATTGCCTGACGGTACCACATTGCCCTTTGGCTACTGACTTATGCTACAAGCCCCAGTGTGTCTTAAAGCTTAAGATATTATGACTGCTGTCGAGGGTTTTGACCCCCGGCTACAATTGCCTTTTTCAGCATTAATTGCAGGCCCTTCAAACAGTGGTAAAACTTTTTTTGTAAAAAGTATTTTAGAGAATTCTGAACATGTGTTATCTCAAAAGCCTGACAATATTGTATGGTGTTATTCATGTTACCAACCTCTGTATGATGAATTATTGAAGACAATAAAAATCAAGTTTGTTGAAGGAATACCCGATTCTCTGTCTGATGATGAACTTCTCCCCCCACATGTAAATAATCTGCTGGTTTTGGACGATATGCTATTTGCTGGTAGCGAACACCCTGAAATTGCACGAGCTTTTACCCAATATACTCATCATAGAAACCTGTCCGTGCTTTACTTGGTCCAGAATGTGTTTCACCAAGGTAAAAATAGTCGGACCATTAGCTTGAATGCCAACTACATGGTATTGTTTAAAAATCCTAGAGACAAACTGCAAATTAGCACTCTAGCTCAGCAGATGTACCCTGGACGGAAATCATACTTTATGGAGAGCTATGAGGACGCTACCAAAGAGCCATTTTCTTATTTAATCGTGGATTTAAAAGCAAATACTCCAGAACACCTTAGGCTACGTACAGGGCTGTTTCCGGGGGAGAGGCCTGCTGCATACCTTCCTAAAAAGTAAACGCTATGTCTCTGCGTTTAAAAAGAAACCTCCCCCTCTTGAGAAGGCTAGTAGGTTCTACAGCTAAAGAACGGAAGGCCATCTTGGGTCGCTGTTCTTCAGATCTCATATTAGCCCTATGTGAGATTGCTTTGAATCTTCTCAAAGGACGCATTCCACTCACCCTGAACCAATTGAAAAAATTAAGGAGACAAAAGACAGCGATCAAACTCTTTGCCAATAAAAGGGCCAGTCTTCAAAAGAAAAGACATAGTATACAACAGTCTGGGGGTTTTCTTCTACCTTTACTCAGTATAGCCGTGCCCTTCATCACCAGCCTTATTGCGGCCAGACGTGGGGGTTGAACACGTGGTGTGATGGCCACTAAAATGTACTTGGTGCCTCAACAAGAGTTGGATAGACTTAAAAAACAAATGCAGGGTCCTGAAGATATCAGACAAACAGCGGAAAATGATTTGGATACGGCCATGAAGGATGTTTTGAACCGAAAAGGATTGAACCCCTATGATAAGATTCAAAAATACACAAACCTAATGCAAAGGTATTTGACTCGGGTAAAGCAAGGGGAGAGAGAGACTAACCATTTAACCCTTTCCCTACCGGACCCTTTAACAGATGTCGAACCTAACGATAGCCATGCCCCTGTAAGGCCTGTACCGTCGATCTTACCTAGTGGAGATAATATGTCGGGTGAAGCTCAAATGCCATTTGAAGATAAAGTTATGCATGACCTACTGACACATGTGCCTTTACGTAACAGGAAGAATGTTAAATACATTATGAACAAGATAAAAGACTCAAAGGGGATAGCTGCTTGGAACGACTCTGGAGAGTTTATCCTTCAGGGCTCTGTGGTTAGGGGGTCCCATATGCAGGACTTGCTTAAAAGTACCACGGCTGCCCACAAGGTTGCTGATGACCGAAGGCCTCCCGGCTGGCGTCAGTTTCTTAAGGCCCTGGCAATCCTCAACATCCCCCTCTCCGGTGTACCCAACCATAAGCTTCGTCAACAGATTCAAGCTTTAAAACAAAAGCCTTCAACGAGATACAGCACCCCTAAAGATGCCCCAACGACACCGTCCCCCTATGAAAGCGATGATGCTAACTCATTTACTCCCATGAACGTCTCAGGACCTTTTCCTAAACCCGATCTCTCGGCGTGGTTAGACTTTTGAAAATGACTTTTGAATGACTATGATTAAATTCAATAAATTTTTTATTTGAAAAATAAGCAAGTTAACATTTGTGGCATTCTTGAAACATATGACGTGAGCATACGCCTTGATTACGCGTTCTTAAAGGACACACATTTGAACACTTTTGATATTTTCTAACAAAACAAGATACAAGGTTATCATTACTTCTTAAATCATCCTTATAAAGAGACATAACATCTTCAAAAGAAACTCCCCGGGCTCTTTGGCACAGGTAAAATACACAGTGGTGACCGCATGTAGTGGAAAGGTTATCTTGCACTTGTTTGATGTTGTAGTAGATCTTTGTACCGTTTAGGGTCAAAAAATCTTTAATAGATTTAGGGAAATGTGAAAAACCGGGGGGAAAGCCATAGGAATCAAAAAAAGTTGAGATTTTTCGTCCACCTTCCTGTTCTAATGTCATAGCTAGCCAATGTTCACCAGGCATGTGTTTAGGATGGGTATTGACAATAAACATTGCAGGCCTCTCAGACCATATCTCAATAGGTAATTCATCACAAGCCAACACTCCACAAAATTGTTTTCCAATCAAGCGGCTCATGAGCCCGTCCAACTCTTGGGTATTCATGTCTTTGTTCAAAGGTCCTTAATAATAATCCACTAAGACCTGTCTTCGGGCATTCACTTCCAAGATTGAATCAGAGCATGCGTAAACAATCATGCTAACTGTACAGGCTAAAGGTGTACGGAAACGCATTTCCAGCCTGAGGTTACCTTGGGACACCACAGACAGATTTCCTGAGGTGTCATCATCAGATGATAAATTGAAAGCATACAATGTGTAACCCTCTGCAAAATCATTTCTGTCAATAGGTAAAGAGAGATCTTTTAGATGTCGCCCTGTAGCCAGGAATAGATTGTAAAATTCTCGCACAGATATGTTGTTATTAAATTGTGGTTGGAAAGCCTTCGCCGGAACCTGACGTCCGTCCTGACAGAGCGCTACATACTCTGCATTGAAGTGCTGAAAATTAAAGGTTTTTTTATCTAAACTGCCCGTATTAGAGGCGTGATCAACCAGACCTATAACCACATATCTAGGTAAAGGGCCTAGAAATAGGTTTTCTTGACTGCAGATTCTACTGCCCACAGGTATGCTAAAGGTTTTCATGGTAATTCTTTGGAGAGGGTAAAGGGCATTTCCTTTCATCAAAGCATGTGAGTGACCCAGGCGCACGGCCGGAGATACAGATACTTTTTTAATAAAAAGGGTTGCCCCCAACACTTTCAAACTAAAATCCCCGTCTTGGGGAGACATCAGGCAAAAATCATCCTTGGCCCTGGTTAATTTTAATCTTAAATCAACCGAATTTAAGAGTAACCGTTCTTGAAAGAAAATGTCAGAGTGTATAGGGCCTAGCAAATGAAACTCTCGAGATTCGGCGCAGTAGCGAGCTCGTGCCGCTAGTCCTTTGTTTGCACCGGTGGAAGGGTCTGTCGATTCCATAGAGGCTCCTGCAGTATCCTTGCTAAACAGCCCGGCGCTAAATTGGGTTTTGAGAGTGTCTTCGGAGTAGTTTAGTAAACACTCCATGATGGCTCTATAAGGGTATGTAGCGCTGCTTTGACTGATTAGGCGTTCACCCAAAGTCACATCAACTTGGGAGAAAATGGTGGCCAAGGGGTAATTAATGAGACTCACTTTGGCATCGTCTGCAATATTAGACCCATCTCTTTTGGTCACTTTTAGACGTAAATGCACCAAGGTGTTGTTGAGGTCCAGATAGTTGTCACCATGGCCTGGTATGAAAAATTCAATAGGCCCGTTATCGGTAATAGCAGAGAGAGGGGCTATCTCCACATAACTGGATCTATCTATTGAATGCTGCGTTAACGGTGCCGTGAAAAGATCAAGTTCTGTCTTTACAGCTTCAGAGGACATTCGATGTAAAAGAGCCATGTCACTTATTCTTTTAGAAAATACTTCCTAGTATTCTTTTAGCCTGTTTTGGTACAGACCTCCTCACTTTACCCCGTCTTTGACTTACTGAGGTTCTTTTAACAGTTAACCGCCGCTTTTTAGGTGCCGGTCTACGCCTTAAACCAGGGGGTCTCTTTTTTGGCCTTCGAGACAATATCATAAGCCCCGAGCCTTCTTGATGCTCCACCTCTGGTGACGCCCTTCGGGTCATAGCATTGGCTACAACCTCACTTACTATATTTTTAGCCGCTGATTTTAAATGTGGTTTGGCTATGCTGAAGCCTCTCTTCATAAACGGTAAAACCATCCTGAAGAGGTTACGGAATATACCTCCTATCCCCGAACCATACATTGTCGGCGCTCCATGATATCCTGGTAGTCCATTACCCACTTGATCCACATAGTATGAAACATAACGGTTAGGGTCGAGCTGATGGTGCTCCATAACACTTTTATTTGTATTATGTTTATAAATATAATACAGCTATTATATATGTAGAGAGGTTTTGGTGGGTCTAAAGTGGAGTTTTACAATCGTTTTACCATAAGTAAATTCAATGTTTTCGTTCTGATCCGTTTTAAGCTCAACCAGAATGTTTTCAATATAGTTCTTGCTGACATGTACGTAGTGCGGCTTGTCATAATTGACAGTGACGATGTCCCCATCCTTGCCGTCTATATGAACTGTTCGCAGGAGGGGCACACAGCTGTCTCCGACCCTTTGATAGGTTATGATGTCGGTATAGACAAATATGTTGTAAAAGCCTGCATGTATATCCGCAGGGAATGGGAATAATTTATCGTTCACATACGTCCATTTATTGGGACCCATCCCCAACATGTAGGATAAATTACCGCTGGTCTTTATACCTCCGTTAGCAGGCCCTGAGATTTGTATCCTTTTATGGATTGGATTGTAGAATAGGAATATTTCCATCTTGTTCAGGGTTAGGTGTTCATTCAACTCTGAGACGATCCTGTCGACGGTTCTATAGAAACCTTTTTTAAGCTTAATAAGTATCGCAGGTTCCGAGAACCTTTTGCAATAAAAATCACGGTCCTTAGCTTTGATATTATACCAACTATGGGGGTATGTAATCTCGCTGAGACCTACTTCCCAAGCCTCTGATAACTCTATAGGCTTTGGAAAATTGGTTGTATACTTCGAACTCTGATTATTACGATATATCTGTGCCGACGCATTACTGGGGAGAGTCAGGTAGAAGCCGCTGTGTTCCATGATGCCCAACTGTGTACACGCGAATGATGCGCTAGTTATCATGACTAGGGGTTTAAATTAACCCCCGTTGCCTCCACCACATCCTGCTCCAATACCCAACTGTTGAACTTTTGAGGCCAGTTTTTCCAGCGGACCAGTAACCATTTTTTACCCTTTTCTCTCTTCTGATCTAGAATCTCCTCCACGTGAAAGACTTTGTCTTTACCCAACTGGACCTTCTGTAATTCCTTCTCATAAAAAGATCCCTCTATAAGATCCCCGTCATAATCTTTTAATTTGTAGACCGGCGGAATGCGTGGCAGACATTCGGTAACGGTAAACAACTCCGAGCTAAAGCCTTGTTCGTATTTTTTGTCGAAAACACCCCTCAACTTTGATATACGCACCAAGTCACCCACTAGGAATTTAAAAGTCATTTTTTTCTTACGGCGAAGTGGGAACAAACCATACATATTTTTAAAGACTTGAAAAGAGTTTTCCGAAGAGACCTCCGAGGGCTTCATACGTATAGTCTTATGGTAGCTGTGGTTGTACCCGTTTACTAAATCCTGAACTATGTCTGTATATCGGTTGGTGTTGTGAGCTGTAAAATAGCGCCACATCCGCTCTTTCAAAGTCCTATTAAAGCGTTCCACAACCGAAGCTTTCAAATCAGAGCCTGTAGCAAAATGTACTATATTATACTTATTCATTAGCTTCTGAAATGTTTTATTAAAAATTATTTTCCGCCATCCGTCTGCACTTTCTTGGGGGCGCCTCCTGCCTTCAAGATCGATTCAAAGGCCCTGGTCACCTCTGCCCCGCTCTTATTTTTTAACACCCTTACATAGGCTAATTTAGAGAAAATATCTATAACCGTTAGCATGTAGCGATTTCCATCATTTTTATCGGCAAGGGACTGCATGTCACATAGATCCGCCTGAAATTGGGATAATGGATGCGTAGAAAAAACTCTATTTCTTGGAAAATGTTTTCTTACAGGTTTATGTAGAGTGTAGGCATCTTGCTCTGATAACCATTCATTCACTTTAGCATCGCTTAACAGACTACCTGTTTCTTCGACTATAGCTCTCTGTAAACGCTCTTTACCCCCATAAGACCCGGGGTTAGAGGGATTATAATATATGTTTTTCAACAGCTGCTCAGCCATCCTTCTTGCCTCTCTGAGGTACAATAACTGTAATGAGCCACTTTCATATAACGACAACATTTCAGTTTGTGAATTTTTATTTTAAGAATGCAACAATTATTACGTATACAGACAATTCAGGATTTGTTGCAAGATACAAGTCCCCGTTTTCTCAACAATCACAGCATGCAACACCCTGTATATATTGTTTAGATTTACAGGTTTGTTTCGCTGAATTTTTAAAACACACACGTCTGATATATAAGTATATAAACAACAAATATGATACACATTCACATTAAAGGGTGGTTCAAACAAATAATGTAAAATCTTAGCCAAAGTTATTTCTAGTTCTTCAGAATCCTCAACAAGCCTTGATACCATATGTGACCATTGTAAACTCTCGCCCGTATGTCGGACATGTTTCATGATTTGCTCCATTTTTAACACACGCTCTACAATAACCCCTGTATTGTGGGTTGTGTAGAACTTTACATTGTTCACTTTATTTTCAATAATCTGATGCATAACATTTGTAAGGTCTCTCAAAAGAAAAAATGTATTTATTCGCTCAAACATCGTAGACACATAGTTACCCATAGCTCTAAATAAACAAAATGTCACTCGGTCTCTTGGGATTTATTGAGCCAGAAAAGCATCACATCAGCCACCACAGCTTCCCTGTATTTGTTGTCGTCCACCAGGGTGTGTCGGATTTCTTTGAGTTTCTCATGGATGAAGATGGCCTCCTTCAGTTCATGTAGGAAGGCTTCGGTTACCCCGTAAACTCTAGGGATAGACGGCGCAATACCCATAGACTCCAGGGCGATGACCAGCGCTGGTATAAAACGGCAGGACCACAGTCTTTTCACCAGCTCCTCAAAATGATTGAAAAAGTAGTATCTAGGAGGGTCGTAGAGGCAAGGATGACGACGCTGGCTGGGATGATTGATCTCACAGCCGATGCATTTTTCTCGTATATATTCGCCAATCACCACGTTTAAAAGTGTAGCTACAGAGGCCTTGATTGTATCCACAAAAATAGTACTGGCCACCCCATCAAACACATCCTCAGGCTGGGTAAATGTCGGGGGTGTCACGGGTCTTGCCAGGGGTGCGTAGAGTGTAGGGCTTCGTGGCATAGAGTCTTTAGTGTCGGGCCCCCATGACGTAGTGGCTTCCTCGTAGATGGTCTGGAGATCCATGGTGTATGCTGAAATGAAGAACTGGCTGCTTTTTTCTTTTTATTGTAGAACAAGGCCCTTGGGTATCTGGGGGGGCGGGGTTAAAGCATCCGCTTACTTAGTTTTCTTCTGACGCTGTATCTTCTTGAGGCTCTTTTGCATCGTAATCTTTACGATTCGTATATATTATGCACTTCTTTAAATGAACAAGGCTCTGACGCTGTTGGCTCTGTACAAAGAGAGCATCCAACGGTTGCAACATTTTCAATTCCAGTACATCCCAACTCTTAAAAGGAATAAGCAGACGCAGTCGGGTATCCCCAGTCAGGCCACCACCCCTAAGGTTGTGGTTTCGGATTGCCTCGGTGCCGATATAGAACTCCACGCTGCCGCACGGTCGGCCATTCTTTCTTTGTATTTTCACCCTGTGAAATATTTGTCCTGAGGAGTCAGGGGTACCTTCCCAACGGGTCTCGTGGCCCGTGAACACACTATACCCCTTGGTGATAAGGCTCAGTTCAGGACACACAACCTTGCGAAAAACCGACCAGTCTTCAACACCATATTCCAAGCCTACAGTCTGGTCTGTATATTCTTCTCCTTCATCTACCGTATAGAGGGTCACTCTACAGGCCAGGTAATCAAACCGATACCCCCACTGCTGGCCATTAGACATCAAAACTTGATCTGTCAGAGCATTTGCTGGCGGTATTTGGGTTCTATACACATTTAAAAAACGTTTTTTTGGCGCATCATATATTGCTGGTTGATACTTTGCCCTTGCTCTATGGGCAACCCGAGGGCCTGCTTCAGTTGTTACCGTCATCACTTGTTTGGTACCGATCCCAAATTCCATGGTTATTCTTAAGATCTTGTGCACTCTTAAACAGGTATTGTTCAGGCGCTTTATAAGGGGCATTAACCACCCCAAACCGTGAGAAACAGTAACAGGTTGACCTGACACATGGTCACTTACTCAACCCTGGGCATGCACCCTTCTACATGACATAGGGTCATAAATCATTACATAGGGTCATAAATCAGGCTTGGGTCATCAATCATTAACGGCCTGTCAAATGGACCCTTACTCACCCCATAGCCCCCACCTAACCAGGCTTGCCTATCAGGCTTGGGTCATCAATCATTAACGGCCTGTCAAATGGACCCTTACTCACCCCATAGCCCCCACCTAACCAGGCTTGCCTGACCAGAAGACATGCACACGTCATCACTACATAGGGTTCACATAGAGTTCACATAGGTTCACATAGGGTCATCAATCAAAATTTTGACACGTGACATCTACTTTAATCTCTCTATCAACTCCATCCTATATGTGTCTAACATCAACTCTGTCAGAGTGCTGAAAGATCTGATAGAATGGATATGTTTTTATTGGTGATTTTCAAATGAATAATTTTCTATATTTTGCAAATGTTTGTATTCAACTTTTATTTTTAAAGGCAAAAATATGTCTGTTTTGAATATCTGTTAACGACTCCGTCAATGGCTTGTCAACTTCGTCACTGATGGCTAATACCCTTAAAGTCAAGGTTTTTTTTGTAAAAAATCTGAGCAAATATTTTATTAACTTCTCTGCAACACATGCTTAAACAATTGAAGCATTTGCTGTGCTAAACCTAAGGAATCATGTTTAATGTTCTAAATCTAGTACAACATGCCAGAATGCTGACAAAATTAGCCCTGGAGCACTTAATAGGGCTATAAAACTAAACAAAAAGATGTTTAGAAATGTGCATATTTAAATAATCTAATGTTAAAATTAAACAAGCAAGGCCTTCAAACACTTGTTGAACAATAATTGTACAAATAAAATGCCCTTTATGGTGTCTGAAGTTAAAATACAATTAGGTTGTTTCTTTACATGGTGTGATAGCTGATAGTTTGGTCTTTGTGGGGGAATTTTTTTTAAATGAGCATGAGATTAGCTATAAAACTATACATTTTCCTCTCTGCCCCATGGCAAAAAGAGGGAGCCCTTGCTGGATCACTGGATAAGCATTATCACAATACAGTATGTAATTACCAACTGGATTTAATAGGTAATTGAAATGACCAATAGCAAAAGTACAGCAAACACTCATTAAGAGAGCTCTACATAATTACATTACACAAAACAAGCAAGGATTAAAAACCATAACATCCCTCAGTAGAGAAAATTGCTCCCCTCAGTGTCTAATTTACATGTACTGCTACTTAACTCTGGCTGTATATGACACAGGTGATGTTATGGAAACTCCAATCCCAGCAGATGTATTACATAATACTAGCACATACAGTACACTCTTAATACACTCACAATAACAGTGTTAGTGTTCATGTGAGTGTATTAAGAGTGGACTGTATGTGCCAGTATTATGTAATACATCTGCTGGGATTGGAGTTTACATAACATTACCTCTCTCACATTCAACAATTAACCTTTTACCTCTCTCACATTCAACAATTAACCTTCTCTAACCCAGAAACTGTTTATGATGAAACAATTAACGACAAACTGGGTTCTTTATTTCCATCATACATTCTTAATTTAAATAATTAATAACAAGTGTGTTTAAAATTGGACATTGGTCAAATTGGGTACTGCAGTCCAATGTTAGACACGTGTGTGCCTTCATTGCATCCCATAATAGTTCTGAATCAAGAATGCTGCCTTTTTAATGGAATTTGTTTTGAACATTTTGTTCGAGTTAAATATTGCCCACCACCGTATCCTGTCTTCCCAACAGATTAGACAGGATCGATTCAGCTCTATCAAAGTGTGTTCCTTGCACAAAAAGCTAGAGAAACACTGCATCAGCTCCCAGAGGAAATCACTGTTGGGCTATTAGGCTCCACTGGTCTAATCAATCACATCTATAGAATCTCAGTTCCATTTATAGCATTAATTGACCTTGGCTTCAATCAAACACAGTGGTACATTGCCCATTTAAATAAATGTTAACTCACCTTCAAAGAACACACACAAATACAAAAAAACAAGAAATCTAAGCCATACTTGAACATGGAATTAATGGAATGTTTGAGTAGGTCTATGAGTCAGTAATAATAGCTTCCTGGAAAGCGGGCTTCTGGAAAGTCACTTGTGGATATGTCCAATAGACACTAATTGAGCTGATAGTATAGTCTATTACGGCAGACGAGATTGTCCTTCTCCTGGGAATTTAGGAAATGGGTGTTTATCAAGGCACAATTACAGGCCTGACAGCTCTAATGGGGGAGAGAACTCTTCAGTAACTAGTTTTTACTTAGTCACAGCCAACATGGGATATTATTCAGTTTGGTTTCTATTTAAATTCCTAAAATCCTTCACATGAAATGAGTGTACCATGATTAATTTACATACTTCTAGAAATAGGGATGAACTAACTATATATTATCTTGTCTAAATACATATAGGTATACAACAAGAAGATGTATACAGGCAAATGCTTCTACAAATCCTCTTGTCTGTCCTCTGTAATCACTCATAGGTAGATACTGTACATCTCTGTTGCCGAGATTAGTCCTTTAGCATTTCTCAGAAGTAGGTAACACTTATCTTAGCTCCTATCAAATTATTGTATTAATTCCTCATTAATCATGTTGGCAAACACAGAACTGCATCTGAAGGACTATGACAGTGTCACGGCTGTTGAAAGAACTGGACCAAGGTGCAGTGTGGTGAGCATACATATTCCTTTTTATTTAGGATGACGCAGACAAAACAAACCATACAAACACAACCGTGAAGCTTAAGGCTATAGTGCCAACAAACAAAGACAACTTCCCACAAAGACATGTGGGAAAGGGCTACCTAAGTATGGTTCTCAATCAGAGACAACGATAGACAGCTACCCGGCCAAAACATAGAAATACAAATTATAGAACATAGAATACCCACCCCAAATCACACCCTGACCAAACCAAATGGAGACATAAAAAGGATCTCTAAGGTCATGGCGTGACAGACAGCCAGTGGAGGAAAAAGTGCTAAATTGTCATACTGGAGTAAAAGTAAAAGATACCTTAATAGAAAATGACTCAAGTTAAAGTGAGTCACCCAGTAAAATACTACTTGAGTAAAAGTCTAAAAGTATTTGGTTTTAAATATACTTAAGTATCAAATGTAAATGGAATTGCTAAAATGTACTTAAGTATCAAAAGTAAAAGTAAAAGTATAAACCATTTCAAATTCCTTTTTCAGACGGCACAATTTTTCATTTGACGGATATCCAGGGGCACACTACAACACAATTGACAAGAAAGCATTTGTGTTTAGTGAGTCCACCAGATCAGAGGCAGTAGGGATGACCAGGGATGTTCTCTTGATAAGTGTGTGAATTTGTAACGTATACGCTGGGAGGCGGAAAGCAAGTGCAGGTGGTGAGTTTAATAATAATCGGTGCATCAAACAATATAACCAACACGAATAGAATAAAGATATGAAAAGCATAAACAATACTGACTGGGGAAAGAACCTAAGGGAGTGCCAGATATAGGGGAGTTAATAAGTGAGGTAATGGAGTCCAAGTGTGTCTGATGATGACATGCAGAAGCGCGTAATGATTGATACCAGGTGTGCATTATGATGGATCCCAGGACCAGTGGTTAGTATACTGGCGAGACGTCAAACACTGGAGGGGAGGAGACGTGACAGAATTAGACCATTTTGCTGTCAAAAATAACAACGAATACTTTTGGGTGTCAGGGAAAATGTAAGGTGTAAAAAGTACATTATTTTCTTTAGGAATGTTGGGAAGTAAAACAAAAATTTTGCTAAAATATAAATAGTAAAGTACAGATACCACAAAAAACAACTTAAGTAGTACTTTAAAGTATTTTTACTTAAGTACTTTACACCATTGATGATAGCAGAATTTACATTATGTACCTGAATGCTACAAACCTATTGCCTGATGACTTATCCTGAATTGAATTCCGCTGCTCTATTCATCGCTACATATTTTCAGTCTGAATTTGCCATCATAGAAGTTGTTTTTGTGACGTTAAAACGAGGGGCATTGTACAAAACAAATTAATCAGCAATTGGATTGTCTAACAAATCTAACCAATCAGAGTATCAAAGTTGATAACGTCATCATGTAAGCGGGCTCTTCCCCAGCCCATCAGTTTCTGGAACCAATCAGAACGGTCAGAATGTGTTCGCGTTCCAGAAGTCACCGGGCAGGGAGGCAAATCCAAACTCATGGTTGAAAAGAAACGTTTGTGCGCATGGCGTTTGGCTGGAGCGATGTGGATGTGTAGCCAGACAACCGAATTCAGAGAAATGGCTCAGAAATTATATTTTTTCACAATGCTAGATTCAGTCAACAGAACGCTTCTTATGATGCTGCTACTCTCTTGTTAAAGTCAGACCATAACCTTCCATAAAATACATTGCATTCCAAATGACACCCTATTCCCTATGTAGGGCACTACTTTTGACAGGGCACTGGAAAAAATGAATACACTATATAGGGAATAGGGTACTGTCGCAGGTGTGACTGATTGCCTCGCTAAATCTCATAGCAATCGCATTGGTTAATATGGTTCCTCACCTACATTATTTAAAACCCTTGTTTTCTTTCTGTTTGAGGCGCGGTTGCTCACGGGAGGTGATGCAGTCCAGAGGTAAGGTGGTTTCCGGGAGTATGGGGGCCTCCTAGGCTTCTAGATTCGGACTTAGTATAATGCACCCACCCTGTGCTATTTTGTTACTTTGATTGTTTGTTGCATGGTTTGTGAATGTTCCTGGGCCAGTGAGAATGGCCACTGCTATAAAAGTGAACTTGTAAACCATTCCCGATTATTTATTAAATGCTGAAACTGGTCCTTGGTTTCTACTTCACTCTGCCTGCTCAACTCAAATCCAAAAGAACCTGTCACTTTTCCACCTCTTGACATTTGGCATAGTCTGCAGGATTTGGGCCACTGAGTGGACAGTTGTAGAGTAGTTTGTTTGCTTTTGACGTTTGTTTCCCTACAGGATGACCTATGTAGTCCTGGGAGTGGCAGGGCCGAAGATGGAGCTTTCCCCTATTGTTCTCTCTTGTTGGGTTGTGCCATGGCGGAGATCTTTGTGGGCTATACTCGGCCCTGTCTCAGGATGGTAAGTTGGTGGTTGAAGATATCCCTCTAGTGGTGTGGGGGCTGTGCTTTGGCAAAGTGGGTGGGGTTATATCCTTCCTGTTTGGCCCTGTCCGGGGGTGTCCTCGGATGGGTCCACAGTGTCTCCTGACCCCTCCTGTCTCAGCCTCCAGTATTTATGCTGCAGTAGTTTATGTGTCGGGGGGCTAGGGTCAGTTTGTTATATCTGGAGTACTTCTCCTGTCCTATTCGGTGTCCTGTGTGCATCTAAGTGTGCGTTCTCTAATTCTCTCCTTCTCTCTCTCGGAGGACCTGAGCCCTAGGACCATGCCCCAGGATTACCTGACATGATGACTCCTTGCTGTCCCCAGTCCACCTGGCCGTGCTGCTGCTCCAGTTTCAACTGTTCTGCCTTCTTATTATTCGAACATGCTGATCATTTATGAACATTTGAACATCTTGGCCATGTTCTGTTATAATCTTCACCCGGCACAGCCAGAAGAGGACTGGCCACCCCACATATGCTCTCTCTAATTCTCTCTTTTTTTTTCTCTCTCGGAGGACCTGAGCCCTAGGACCATGCCCCAGGACTACCTGACATGATGACTCCTTGCTGTCCCCAGTCCATCTGACCGTGCTGCTGCTCCAGTTTCAACTGTTCTGCCTTATTATTATACGACCATGCTGGTCATTTATGAACATTTGAACATCTTGGCCATCTTCTGTTATAATCTCCACCCGGCACAGCCAGAAGAGGACTGGCCACCCCATATAGCCTGGTTCCTCTCTAGGTTTCTTCCTAGGTTTTGGCCTTTCTAGGGAGTTTTTCCTAGCCACCGTGCTTCTACACCTGCATTGCTTGCTGTTTGGGGTTTTAGGCTGGGTTTCTGTACAGCACTTTGAGATATCAGCTGATGTACGAAGGGCTATATAAATAAATTGTATTTGATTCTCTATGAAGACCCAGCATGTCCGAACTGGCCTTGAGCATTTTGAGGTGCCCTACAGGTGATGGCTCAGCAGCCCTGAGACATGGTGTACATTGTGTTGTGGTGATGCCAAGGGGGTTAAGAGTCCAAGACAGCACTGCCATGTGGGCCATGACTGCCAGACAGGGTGGTCCACTCAAGTGGGTGATGGGTGTGGCTGTCAAGGAAAAACGATTACTGATTGAGATTCAATGAGTGAGACCATAGTCAGCTTTCTGAGGACATCAGGACAGGTCTTAATTGTCTCCCCCTGGTGGATAGATCAAGATGCTCCATCTGACAGGCTTAACTTTTTGCTACTTTTTGCAACTGTATGTACAGAATATCACATTGTCCTCAAATGGTGAGCCCTTTAACAGTCTTTGAGGTATGTTTACCAAAATAAAGTGACTGAGGGACTGTTTTGTTGTTTGAATTAGACTGCAGCGTTAAGATTGTAAAGTGCGACCCTTTAGAATTCAGGATAGTTTCACTAATAAGCATTTTCATCCAAGCAACGTTTGCACCTAATATTTCAGTTGGGAATAACAAACAAAGCGAATGGAACAGTATTACTCCTCATTATAAATATCAGCACTTGCACTTCCCAATTAAAAGGCCTGCACTGTGTTTTTCTTTCTCAGCACTGAATAATCTGAATACATTTGGGGGAACCAATAGTCTGTTGAACAAGAAAGATAAAAGGGGGAAAAGTGTAGAATTACACACCAAAATATTTGGGCCTCTCCAGTGTTCCCTCCTAGGCTTCTAGATTCGGACTTAGTACAATGCACCCACCCTTAGCGGCATTGGTAGAAAGCGGATGTTTCCGGTTTTCAAGGATACAGTATTTTCACCCTAACTTCCATTTCCCCTGAAAAAACGATGTGTGGACTCAGCCCAGGCTTATTTTACACCTGCTACTTTAGGTTAAGTATAATGTAATGATACAGGGATCCAATCACATCTACCATGCTGTACGGCCCATTTTTTGGCTAATGGGATTATATACATGGAAATTAGCCTCCCCATCAATTACACATTGCTCAGCAATTTAAGAGCCCCCAGGTTCGTCTGGTTTTATCACCATGGAAACACTGCAGTTCATTGCACTCATATAAATAGATTTGAAATGTAAATAAGATGAGTATAATAAAGCGTTTCATGCTTTCTAGTAAGCATCCTTATGAAGACAAATGCATGTAATGGGTAGCAGATGTTCTAGTAGTAACTTTACAATGGGTCTCCTGCACACACTTCAACAGATGGGGCAATCAATTAGACAGTCTGACTGGTGAAGTTGTCCCTTGTAAACTGTCAAACTGTCAATTTGTGAGGGAACCTATAACTTTGAAGAGGAGACTGTCAAACGCACCCCAGTTGATCTTGATGGTGTATATAAGTGTCTCTCCCATTTCTCTCATTGGCCTTGAAAAGGGCTTCTTGCTTGAGGCCTCGCTGTGTCACTGGAGAAATGGGAGCGTGACTGATTAGTGCATCATCACTTTTTTCTGATGTCCTCTTTCATTTGCATTTCAGAATACATGCTAAATACTCAAGAAGGAGCCTTGGGTTTTTATTTAACCATTCACTTCAAATCCAATAGTGCAACACAGAAAATCCCAGAGGCTGAATCCAAGTATTACACAACTACTGTAGTCTAGTTATCAGTATAAAAAAAGACACAAAGAAATATAAATTTGAAATATGTCGTACTCTCTGCTTACAACAGCAGAATCCTCTGAGAGCAGCTTGATCTCACAAGCTCTTGACAATATTCTTTATTTTTAAATGTAGAAATGTTGCATTCTTTATGGGAGACATGCCTTGTAAAAAATAATCACATTCACTCAACAAAATTAGGACTTCAAGGATGCAAGAACCGTGTAGGGTTAAGGTTAGATAATAAACCCTGTGTGGTTATGGTCAAGGTATGGGTTAGGTACAGGTTAATGAAACAGAAATAACACATTCTGAAACAAAAAACTAAAACTAAACTAAAACATGTGCATGGTTGTTGCTTCATGATGTAAAACAACCTTGGACAAAAAAAATTTTAAACGGTCAGAAGCTAACAACCTGCCTTCCTTGCCACATCACCCCGTTTACCTTCTGCAGACATGGCCTTAAACTGACAAAGGCTTCATTTTTTGTTAGAAAAAAAATGGTTGCCTTTGCATGGATTTTCTGCAAATCCGTTCAACTCAGAATCCAACAGACTCCAATGACACATATCAATGAGTGACGTTGTATTTGTGTGTGTGCGTGCATACGTGCCATAAATTTGAATGAATATCCTCTTCTCTAGGATCAAGCGATATCTCAAAGGCATGAGATTAATTTCTATGACATTGAGCTAAAGATTGAAATAATCAGACTAAGATGCATTTAGCCATTGTGCAAGTCATGAATGCATCATGTCAATACTGTAATAACTAACTATCATTAAAAGGGCAATATGCAGGTCAAACAACAGCAAAGCGACCATCCCACCACTGTTTTGGTAAACACTGAGGCATGGGGTTAAAGAAATGTAACCGCACTCAAATTCATCGACATGGCTATGGATGGAAGGACTGACCATCCATTAGATCCAAATATTGTTTCTCTAAGCAGTGCAGAGTGTGAAGTCTCTTCTGCACATCAAACACTCTGAAGTGCAGCGTCCTCTTTCCCTGGTCTGTCTGTTTTAGATAAGCTCTGGATCGAATATTTTCAACTAGGCAGCACAGCAGTGACAAAAGAGAGCACCGAAGACTGAATCACCCGCTAGGGAAAAACACTTACATTTGTCTACCACTGCACCAAGGCAGGGTCCTATACATACTGAAAGGCATATGTCCAAGATGAGCAAACTCAGAACATAGTCTGCAGATTGTTTGGAGCAATGTGAAATGGAAGAATGTCAAGCTGTTATCTGAGCTCTGTCACCCTTGTCGCATTCACAGGGGAAACTAAAGGAATGGCACCAGAATTAATTTAGCATCTAATTGGTCATCCAACCAATTCCAAAATGCATTCACCTCAAAGGGTGTTAAAAGCAGGTGAGCAGATCAATGTGGCAACGAGGGCATTGTGCTGTGTTTTCTGCAAACTGTAAACATGGAAAGTCTGTTAGCACTAACACGTTAGCACTAACACGTATCCAGGACTGCTGCTCCTGCTGAACTTAATCTGTGAAATCAATGACAGTGGTAATAATGAGAACCCAGGGCAGAATATTACCAAAGGGGTTGTGTGATGCATGGTAAAGCTATAACACAGCAGACCGACAAACAGTAGCTATCATCCATTGTAGTTTAAAACTGTAGTGTCCCAATTGATGAATAATCAGGAAGTAATCACAGATAGATTGTAAATCTTATCTACATGGTTGAAGACCAACTTTTTAAGATAGCTTTTTCTATAACTTGGGCAAAGTGATCATTTAATTTGTGGACCTTGAAAATAGATTTAATTTACTTTAAATGTTCAAACATAACAGCTCAGCATTTAATACTGTAATGAGGATAACATAAGAACCCTAATAGCTTTGTTTGAAATATGTGTGCTGAATATCTAGTATTAAAAAGAAGATGAAACTGGGTGGGTGTTTGTTTGTAAAATTAATATTTCCCAATGCTGGGAAATTCATTTATGAGGATGCTCTAGTGTAAAATAAACATTTTAAATTTGTTTATTGAGGTTTATTGAGTCTCCTAAATCACTTTTCCACAGAGGTTGGGACATGCCTGGGGAATGTTTTAAGTGTGTGTGTGTGTGTGTGTATGTGCGTGTTTGTGTCAGAGAGAGACCACGGACGACCAAGAGGGAAAAGACACTATGTTCCATGAGCACACATTCTATTATTCATGGTTGACTAGGACCCATTAGACTTTGTCACGTCTACTCCCGCTCCTCCCCTCCATTCGACGGTATACTAACTACCGGTCCTGGGGTCCATCATTACACACACCTGGCATCCATCATTACACGCACCTGCAGATCATCATGATACGCACCTGGACTCCATTACCTTCCTGATTACCTCCCCTATATCTTTAACTCCCTTGGGTTCCTTCCTCACTCAGTATTGATCCTGTGTTCATGGGTAAATGCTGCTGGTATGGTGTCTTGGTTCATATTTGTTTTTTATTAAAATGTTCACCTGCTTCTCTACTCACAGTGTCTCTGTTACTGACTTTTACACTTTCTTTGTCTCAAGACACTGTCATGTCCTGACCATAGAGAGACCTTATTTTCTATGGTAGAGTAGGTCAGGGTGTGACTGGGGGGGTTTTCTAGTTATTATTTTCTATGTGGGGTTTGGTATGATTCCCAATTAGAGGCAGCTGGCTATCGTTGTCTCTAATTGGGGACCATATTTAAGTAGCATTTTTTCCACCTGTGTTTTATGGGATATTGTTTTGAGTTAGTGTATGTTACAGCTTAGTTACGGTTCGTTCTTGCTTTGTTTTGTGCGTTTCTAGTTAATATGTGGAAACCATATTGCGCTGCAGCTTGGTCTGATATTTATTCCAGCGTATTTGACAGACACCACCACATCAATCAGTGCATATAAAGAACTAACTATTGAAAGCATTAACATGTCTAATTCTATTTTAATTGACTTTTTAGCATTTTTTGACAAAAGCAACCAAGGCAACAGCAAAGTTGTTTGAAGTACTGCAGATCAGGTGAGAAAAAGATCACTGACTTTTAATGGATATGGCCACAGTCCATGGTTTGTAAGGAGCTCTGTAAGACTTTGATTTATGGATGACTAGCTACTTCACCAAGCCTCTCTATGCTAACAGCTGGTATGCAGAGTGAGCTCATAAGATGTAGAGTTATAGTCAACTCACAGGATGGCAAACAAAGGACTACAGTGTGTGGAGCTCCAACAACCCGTTAATGTCATTCATGCAATGAATGACCCATGATTGGACCACCACACAAAATGGGTACTGCTGTGAATCTGCTCTGTTTTGTCATTGCACAGAGGGAGTAAAACACTGCATTTAAAATAATTAGCTTTGATTGACAAAGGCAGAACACATGAGCATTATTGCCGGTATAGACCCTTCCAACTGTTGCCTAGTAACAGTCCAAGTCCTCTGCCTGCAGGCCTAATAACTGAGGAACATGTTCGAGATAACACGTCACAGAATAATATCTGTAATTGACATTCATTTCAATTACACCACATGAACTATAGCCTCTTATCAAGATATGGGCAGGAGTCTCTTATGGTTGTCTAACTGGAACTGTTAAGTGCATATTTTGCTTCAGATTTTCGGTAATGTATTAGGCCTACATTCTATATATTTATAAGTATATAAACTGTAAAACCAAGTGTCTAGGATCTGAACACATACTTTTGTTACACTTTTCAAATGTTTCAAGGCATTTTGAATTTCAATGAAAATACGTCAGTTTTTAGATTGTAAACACCCGAACATGTTGATTCACTAACACTTTTTAAACACATGAACACGTTTATTCTAGTGATGGAAAAAAACAATAGTTACATATCGGGATATTGTTTTTGACTATATATCATTGTTTTGACAATGTTCTTTTTGCATTAGTTGGCAGTACCTGCACCAAAGCTCCAGTATTTTTCCTTCCATATTCTTTTAAAATGAGGACCCAATTTTTTTGACACTTTTATTTCCATGATTGATTAAAAAAAAATGTCATGCTCTCTCTTGTCCCTCTGCAGCAGACATATGGTGAGCAATATGTTTGGAACATCGAATCGCAATAATATCCCAGTATTGAATCGAAATACTTATAGAATCGTGAGAATCGCAGTACATATCCCATCGGCACCAACGTGTTGTGATAATATCGTATTGTGAGATCCCTATCAATTCCCCAGCCTTAGTTTAAGGTGTTTAGGTTTCAAACACTAAACACCGAGAGTGTTGTTTTAACACTGTAGGGTGTAAAGCCATATTTGCATATTTCCCAGCAAGCCTTTCAAGTAAATGTGAGATATACACAACCATGACTGTGTTTATTAGTGAAAAAGACATGGTTGTTGCATTCAATTATTTACATTCCTGAATCCTTCACCAAGTGACTGTGTAAGTAAATGCCTTTAAATTAAAAGTAAACCCTTCATGACCACACATATACACTGAACAAAAATGTAAACGCCACGTGAAGTGTTGGTTTCATGAACTGAAATAAAAGATTTTGTATATTTTCCATACTCACAAAAACCTTATTTCTCTCAAATGTTGTGCACAAATTTGTTTCCATCCCTGTTAATGAGCATTTCTCCTTTGCCAAGATAATCCATCCGTGGCATATCACCTTGTAATGGGGACAATAAAAGGCCACTGTAAAATGTGCAGTTTTGTCAAACAACCCAATATGACAGATGTTTTGAGGGCATGTGTAATTGGCATGCTGACTGCAGGAATGTCCACCAGAGCTGTTGCATGTTCATTTCTCTACCATAAGCCGCCTCCAACATCATTTTAGAGAATTTGGCAGTACGTCTAACTGGTCTCACAACTGAAGACCAGGACCTCTACATCTGGCATCTTCACCTGTGGGATCATCCGAGACCAAGCACCCGGACAGCTAATGAAACTGTGGGTTTGCACAACCAAAGAATTTCTGCACAAAGTGTCAGAAACTGTCTCAGTGAAGTTCATCTGCGTGCTCGTCATCCTCACCAGGGTCTTGACTTGACTGCAGTTCTGCATCGTAACCGACTTCAGTGGGAAGATCTGTACACAATTCCTGGAAGCTGAAAATATCCCAGTTCTTCCATTCCCTGCATACTCACCAGACATGTCATCCATTGAGCATGTTTGGGATGCTATGGATTGACGTGTACGACAGGGTGCTCCAGTTCCCACAAATATCCAGCAATTGGAGCAGGCCGGCCCTGCTCGACATTGTGGTTGGAAAATCCTGGCTCATGAGCCACACCCAACCTGCAAGACACAATACACTGTTTTGTGAAGTGATTAGTAATTCCTATTGAAATCCATCCAGGGAGAGTATATCCAATCATTTTATCATCCACAAACTGCACTCATAATGACCGCTATGGTGAAGGGTGTAACAAATAAGACTACCTGTCATACTCAATCAAAACTGGAACAACCATCTCAGTAACGGTTGCAAAAGATCAACCACTTACAGATTTAATTAGTTTAGAGAAAGTATTTATTATTATTATTATTATTACTTATCTTTGTATAGTATAAGATCTATTAATCAATTAATGTGCATAAGAAAACATATAGTAAAACAATCTGTTCTAAAAATCAACCTGCAACAAAGCATGCTGGGAAATATGATGAGGCCCTCCAATTAACTCAACACAGTCCAGGAACAACAATGCGATTGAAACAATTTATTGAATCAAATGTCCTGTTCAGTTGTGCTGAAATGTAGGTAAGGTGACAGCCATTCCTAACACTGATCTGAATAAAGGGATGGAAAGTCACATTTCTAACGACTAAATGCACACTAAACAGGATGAAATTAAAGTAACACTAGTGTTTCAAATCGGAATACTTAGGAGATATACGTGTTCTCCTGGTTGGAATCTGACTGGACAAATTGACTGTCATGTTAAATCTTGCATTTTAACTGCCTGTGTTTAAGATGAGGCCACATATTGGCAAATCTAAATGCCGAATGTTTAAGTTTTAAACACAGACGTGTAGGTTATACATTTGTCACATTTCATGGTTTTACAGTGTATGTAGCCTAGAGGGTAGAGATCCCAAGTCCGAAGGGAAATTCTGGTGGGGAGTGTTTTGATGGCAATTGTATCTTAGATGCCATCTACCTTGAGCAAGGCACTTGTTTACAGTTTCATGAAATGTTCTTGTTTCTATTACAATGTTTGAACTGTATGTTTTGTTGTTGTTGTAAAAGTCCCTAATATAGCTTGATTGCTGTCCACTGAGCTGAAGAAAAAAAATCCAATAAAGAAATAAAATAAACCCTGGCTTTCAACTGCTCGGGTTGTGTGTGTTTTTCAGGGAGTTGGGTTTCGAAGACAGTGTGATACAGTCTGTGATTATCTCACCTACCTTTGATGAATGCACTGACTGTAAGTTGCTCTGGATGAGTGTCTGATAAATTAACAAAATGTCAAATGTAAATGTAAAAAGAAAAAAACACACATTTCCATGATCTGAAAAGAAAATGGACAATAGTCTCCTTTTGATGTCTCAGATATATCAAACATCAATCAGCAAATAATAAGAATGTATTACAAGAAGATAGTTGAAATGTCAAGAGCTCATTATGGTCTATGTTGTTAAGGGAGACCACAGTTCCAAGCTGATGCTTGAGGCATGTTTTTGAAGCTCCTAAAAGTACATCTCCATAAGAGATACAGTAATTACAATTTCAATGGATCTTCACTACAAGAGGGCTCTGTTTGACAGACCTGGGTTTAAATAGAATTTGTTTTATTTCATATACCTTCAGTGTTTGATTAAGCTTTTCTGGTGCAAAGTTATAGTCCCAAAAGTACATTTCCCGCCCATTTAGCACTCCTGGCTGGCTTCATCAAACCTTTTCAACGTTTTTGAAATATGTACTATTTGAACCCAGGTCTGACAGCCCTCTTGTTGTGAAGATCCAGCTTTGGTTCCATTGCACCAGGCAAGCTCAAACAAACGCAGCTAAAGTATACACAATAAAACTCGAATCCTGGTCTGCACAATAATGTTACAGAAAGTACCTCTTTATTCATGGGAGACGGTGTGGGCAGTATGGGGAAAGGGAATACCTAGTCAGTTGCACAGCTGAATGCATTCAACTCAACCCCTCTGAATCAACATCTACAGCACCCAGGGAGTTTACTGCTTTCCTCAAGGCCAGAACATCAGATTTTTCCACCTTGGGGATGTGAACCAGTAATCTTTTGGTTACTGGCCCAGCACTCTTCACCGCTAGGCTACAGCTATCCGAACACATGCTTTGCCAGACCGTAATTGGAAATAAGAATTTGTTCTTCCCTTAGCAGGAATAAGTCAATAGTCCAGAACCAAAATATCTGTTAACTATAACATGCCAGCTACTTGCCTGAATTCCACACAATGTATAACCTTAATCAGATAGCAATATAATATGGGACAAAAATCTGCCCTTTTGTTAAGAGAATTATGTTATCAATGTTCATAAACTGAACTTCAATTAAACTACTCAGTCTGCAACCCAGAATTTGTAAGATTCTAGTTGAATGAAACAGATGGAGTCCCCGCTTACAATAGTCAGAATGTTTTATTTACGAGAGCTCTCCCAATCATATCATGTACATTGGTTTATATACCTCCCATTTTGTCATAAATGTCCCTCCTCCTCTCAGACAATGACGATGCTGTTTTACAATTTTATTCCAACACATATATTGCTTTTCATATGCTGCAACATGTTACGCAATCTACTGCAAGCCTAACGGTTTCTCCCCTCCCTGGTGGGGACGAGAACTCTTTCCTGTTAACTTGTGACCACAGTGAAACTGATGTCTGTCACAAGTTGTCTGTTAACATTTCCTCTTTTCCTATGCACAAACATTCTTCATCATTATACAAGGACAGGATAGAAATCTGTTAGTTATAGTCCTATCATTACTTTAAAGGTATACATCATTTAGTCATTATACATAACATTCATAACACCTTTACAGTACAGTACCTAACATGTACCTGATAAAATTGACGTACAATATGATCTTGTTGCCATCTAAGGCACATGCAAATGTCATAAATAAGCACTGCAGAGCTCTCCCTGTCCTCTGCCATGCCTTGATTGTGTTACTGCTGATGATATCTGGAAATGTGCATGTATACCCTGGCCCATCTACTGTTGCAAGCCCCAATTCTGACTTGTGCTCTGATATCTGCTTCACTGATATCTGCTCTCGTAAAAGCCTGGGTTTCTGCACATTAACACGAGAAGCTTACTACCTAAAATGGATCAATTGAAAGTGTGGGTTCACAGCTCCAATCCAGATGTGTTGGTCATTACGGAGACGTGGTTAAGAAAGAGTGTTTTGAATACTGATGTTAACCTTTCAGGTTATAGCCTTTTCGGCAAGACAGATCTTCCAAAGGTGGGGGAGTGGCAATCTTTACCAAGGATCGCCTGCAGTGCTTGGTTGCCTCCACCAAGTCTGTCCCCAAACAATTTAATTTGCTGGTTTTAAGCATTAAACTTTCAAATAACTATTAGCTGACTGTTGCTGGGTGCTATAGTCCTCCATCAGCACCATCTGTACCCTACCTGCCTAAGCTCTCTCATGGCCCGAACACTAAGTCTGATTTTTGTCCTGTTAGGTGACCTAAACTGGGACATGCTTAAACCTCCTGACCAAGGCTCGGCACACGCATACTCAGGCTGACTGGCGTTCGTTCAGGCAAATGAGAAATAAGTGCACTCAGGCTATCCGGAAGGCCAAAGTTGGTTACTTTAAGGAGCAGTTCTCTCTCTGTGGGGCTAACCCCAAGAAGTTCTATAAAACGGTTAAAGACCTGGAGAATAAACCCTCCTCCCACCCATGTCCCTTAATGTTGATGATGTGGTTGTTACTGGCAAGAAGGACATGGCTGCGCTCTTTAATCATCACTTCATTAAGTCAGGATTCCAATTTTACTAAGCCGTGCCTCCTTGCCCGTCCAACATTTCCTCATCTCCCACCCCTTCTAATGCAACGAGCCCTGATGCTCCTCCCTCTTTTTCCCTTGCCCCACTACAAAGTTTCTCCCTGCAGGCAGTCACTGAGTCAGAGGTGCTAAAGGAGCTCCTTAAACTTGACCCGAAAAAAAAACATCTGGGTCAGATGGTTTAGACCCTTTCTTCTTTAAGGTTGCTGCCCATATCATCGTCAAGCCTATCTCCGACCTTTTGAACCCGTCTCTCCTCTCTAGGGAGGTTCCCATTGCTTGGAAGGCAGCCACAGTTCGTACTTTATTTAAAGTGGGAGATCAAGCTGTTATAGGTCTATTTCTAGTTTGCTCTGTTTATCAAAAGTGTTGGAAAAAGTTGTCAATAATCAACTGACTGGCTTTCTTGATGTCTATAGTATTATCTCTGGTATACAATGTTGTTTCCGCTCAGGTTATGGATGTGTCACTGTAACCTTAAAGTTCCTCAGTGATGTCACCATTGCCCTTGATTCCAAGCAATGTTGTGCTGCTATTTTTATTGACTTGGCCAAATCTTTTGATATGATAGACAATTCCATTCTTGTGGGCCGACTAAGGAGTATTGGTTTCTCTGAGGGGTCTTTGGCCTGGTTTACTAACTACCTCTCTCAAAGAGTGCAGTGTATTAAGTAAGAACATCTGCTGTTTCAGCCACTGCCTGTCACCAAGGGAGTACCCCAAGGCTCGATCCTAGGCCCCACCTCTTCTCAATTTACATCAACAACATAGCTCAGGTAGTAGGAAGCTCGCTCATCCATTTGCATGCAGATGATAGTCTTATACTCAGCTGGCCCCTCCCTGGATTTTGTGTTAAACACTCTACAACAATGCTTTCTTAGTGTTCAACAAGCTTTCTCTGCCCTTAACCTTGTTCTGAACACCTTCAAGACAAAGGTCATGTGGTTTGATAAGAAGAATGCCCCTCTCACCACGTGTGATTACTACCTCCTGAGGGTTTAGAGCTTGAGGTAGTCACCTCACACAAGTACTTGGGAGTATGGCTAGATGGTACACTGTCCTTCTCTCAGCACATATCAAAGCTGCAGGCTAAAGTTAAATCCATACTTGGTTTCCTCTATCGTATTCGCTCCCCTTTCACCCCAGCTGCCAAACTAACCCTGATTCAGATGACTATCCTACTGTCATGATGTTGGCCTCTTTGGGTATAGCAAGCCCCATCCCCCTCTCCCTGCCTCCCCCTTTCCTCCTTCAACTAGGTTGCTGTAGTCAGAGAGACGTCGTAAATTCCTGAGGATCTCCTCATGGACACACAGTATAGAGAGAGTAAATTTTCATAGAGGACAAAGGAAATCCTTCCACCTCACAGAACTTGAGGTACGAACAAATTTCAAGTTCCGGAGAAAGTATAAAAGATCGGTGAAGAATCCAGCTACGAACTGGTCCATTTGTCACAACTTGGGGAAGCTCATGGGAGACGGTGTGGGCACATTACCATAACGCTGTTTATATAATAGTTTACATCTAATTGTTGTATAAGATGAATGAGTGAGTATGATACTGTTTATATAATTGTCTCATATGATTTTGGACTGTTTAATGAAGAAAAATACAATTCCCTTTTGATTTGAACTAAATCAGAGGACCACCCCTGAGCCCAGTTAGGGTCAGGCCTCCTGGGACAGCCCTTTTTCGCCCCTTTCGAATAAAATCCCCACTCAGGGTTTCGATCAGCAGACCGAGCTTACCTCAATTACAAGATGGCTATAGGTTGCAGACCATGTCACTCTGAACTATCCCCTCTAACCAGAAACCAAGAGAGAGAGGGAGAGAGACGGACAATTCTACAAAAGAAACAAACTTTTCACCAGAGATCAAGACGACACACTGAGCGTAAATATATATATTGATTGCAATTGTTCCCGAATGAGTGAGCGTTCATGTGCAAGGGATTACATTTCAATTGTTATAATTATCACTCTGTAGTGACTTCTTAGTCGACCCCCATTTCCCCTTTTGTCTAACAAGCCGCCATGCCGGTTTAGCCCACTAGGGCACATTCTCCTTGTCATTTCATGTAACCACATTTACCTTGTTTGTTTATGCATTTCTGTGAATTACTTAGTAATAAATAAATGATTTAAGACCATTGATGTATGGATGACTCATAGTGAAGACTGGGTTCGTGCAGATAACCAACAATTTACGACATTTGGAATGAGACTAACGTGAGGTAAAGTAAATCATTAATTAATTCGAAGACGAATTGATCAGATAAAATATCTGAAAAGTTATTTTAGGAAATGATAACTTTGTAATCTGAATATTTTTCCTTGGTGCCCCAACTTCCTAGTAATTAAGGTTACATGATTAATCAGTCTAATCGCGTAATGCTAATTACAGTTTTTACAGAGATTCTCTATCAGTCTTCAGTTAATGATAGTAAAGACAGGACACTACCCATGCTAGATTATGGAGACGTAATTTATAGATCGGTAGGGAAGGGTTGTAATGAACACGATGGGAGACCGAGAGCTGGTTTCAAGTGCAGGGCACAGCAGGTGTTTTATTGTAAAGTACCACAGGAGGAGGCAGGTAGCTGGGTCCAGGGGCAGGCAGAAGGTCATACACAGAGGGTCCAACAAGGCAACAGTACAGGCAGGGAAAAGGCTAGTAACGTCATCCGGGAGATGAGGCAATAGGTTGATAACAGGAAATCAGATAGGCTAATGTACAGGCAGGGAATAGGCAAAAGGCGTCGTTAGTGCGGCAGGCAAAAACTAACATACACAGGAGGATTCAATTACGGAAAAACAAAGCTCAGTATAAAAGTGTGTCACAAAACAAACAATAGCTCAAAATGATGGGTTGCAAGGACCTGAACTAAATAGTGTGTGACCATCAATTACATATAGGTGTGTGAACAGGTGATCAGAATTCAGGTGATTGGCATCTGGAGAGTGAGCTGCATTCAGGGGATCTATGTGTATGAGAGTGTGAGTTGGAAGCAGACGTTAAAAGGGTGCTCATGAGCAGCTAGATGTTCTTTAGCATTCGGCCATCAGATTTGCCACCAATGCTCCTTATAGGACACATCAGTGCACTCTATACTCCTCTGTAAACTGGTCATCTCTGTATACCAGTCGCAAGACCCACTGGTTGATGCTTATAAAAAACCCTTAGGTCTCACTCCCCCCTATCTGAGATATCTACTGCAGTCCTCACCCTCCACATACAACACCCGTTCTGCCAGTCACATTCTGTTAAAAGTCCCCAAAGCACACATATCCCTGGGTCGCTCGTCTTTTCAGTTCGCTGCAGCTAGCGACTGAAACGAGCTGCAACAAACACTCAAATTGGACAGTTTTATCTCTTCATTCAAAGACTCAATCATAGACAATCTTACTGACAGTTGTGGCTGCTTTGCGGGATGTATTGTTGCCTCTTACCTCAATAATTTATTGTTAAAACGAGAGGCTTCCTGGATCTTTAATTTAAAGACCCTTGCTCCCTTCGGTTTCAACGTAGACTTTGATCTGAAGCCATTCTTGTGATTATTGTGACTTTGCCATTGTAATTGTTTGTAGGCTTATGTAGTCTAAATTGAATCTATAATCGTATACTATCCATTTGTTTTTTGTATGTTGTTCTTTGTATGTCATTTTAATATTTGACAATTAACCAATGATATTAGGCCATACTTGGCCATGATTACAGACACCAGTGTGTGTGTCTTTTGACACTATATAAACGAGTCACCCTGCAGTGCTTGTGGTTATACCCTGACGAAGACACCTTGCCTGTCGAAACGTTGAACATTACATTTTTGCATCTGCGCTCTTAGAGTGTGTGGCTCTCCTTTATTTTGGGGTTTTCCTCTCCGCTGGCCAGCACCTCGCCTAAATAGGTGTGTGCTTCTTTTTCCTCTAGATATGTCTCTTACTTCTTGCCATTTGTGCTGTTGTCTCTGCTCAATAATGTTTATACCATGTTTTATGCTGCTACCATGTTGTGCTGCTGCCATGTTGTGTTGCTACCATGCTGTGTTATGTGTTGCTGCCTTGCTATGTTGTCTTAGGTCTCTCTTTAGGTAGTGTTGTGTTGTCTCTCGTCGCGATGTGTGTTTTTGTCTTATATATAATTTTTTTATCCCAGCCCCCGTCCCCGCAGGAGGCTTTTTGCCTTTTGGCAGGCCGTCAATTGTTCTTAACTGACTTGCTTAGTGAAATAAATATAGCTGTAGCTCTCTGAGCAATGTACAGCGGTAGTACAGTACCTAACATGTATCTGTAGCTCTCTGAGCAATTTACAGTACCTAACATGTAGCTCTCTGAGCACTTTACTGTAGTAGTACAGTACCTAACATGTAGCTGTAGCTCCCTGAGCCATTTCCAGCTGTAGACTCCTATGAGCATACATTACTACAAAGACTTGAAAAAACTAAAAGCTGGGCTTGTGATTGATCCTGTGATAGATGATGTTAAATATTTTTGATAACATCACAACAACACTGATTGTCTAAGTTTGCAAATGACTCAAATAGGACTCACTGTAACAATTGTCGTAACTTAATGTTTTAGGTGTTTCTTGGGATGGCATGTAGCCTAGCGGTTAGAGCGTTGGAACAGTAACTGGAAAGTTGCATGATCAAATTCCTGTGTTGGCAAGATGGAAAACTTTGCTGTTCTGCCCTAAAGCAAGGTTGGGTTAAATGCAGAAGCCAAATGTTTTTGTTGAACACATTCAGTTGTGCAACTGACTAGGGATCCCCTTTCCAAGCTGCTTTGTTCTGTACCAAAGTTTCTCGGCCTTCAATACATTTAACAAATAAATGTGATCCACTTAACTTTTCCCAGAAATAGTAGTGTAACACACAGTTGCATTATCATGATTAAAATCAATGACTATTGGATTACAGAACTGTGGGGACCAGACCTCTTTCACTTATAATGCAATTAAAATGCAACACAAAACATTGACTATAAGAATACCTCAAACTGCCCTCATCACCACCACCACTATTACACCCACATATTTGTAAGCAATATCTTTCTGATATTGGTAGCTTACCAAGCTAGCACATAACGTTCAGAGAACCATATGTTTCTTAGAGTGGTTATCCTATGTTAACTTTGCATACAACCTTCCCAAAACATTTCCTACAGGTTTCCTCATGGTTCTATTTAAAGTCATGGTCTCAGAATATTACACAAAACATTAATGTTCTAAGAACATTCTAAAAACGTTATTTAAAAACATATACATTCCGTTCTCAGAATCAACAAAACTCTATTCTTTCTTGTTAAGTGTGTTCAGGTGTGTTGGCCGCACCCTTTAATTGGCCACACCTGATCTTAATGAGTGCTTGTTTGCTTTATAATAGGGTCTCTTTGAATAGACTTAAATTGACAGCTTTGTATTAGTAAAAAAAACATGGCGCGCCAGCTCCATCCTGGTGGCGCTGTAGACCAATTCCATGGGTAGAGAGTAGAAGATCATACGTTCAAATCTCATTGATGCCATGCCACAATAAAAAAAAAGCTAATTCATTTCCATGTGTCCCATCTGTGCTTGGGGTTCAAAACAGTTAAGTTAGCAGTATTGACAGCTTTGTATTAGTAAAAAAAACATGGCGCGCCAGCTCCATCCTGGTGGCGCTGTAGACCAATTCCATGGGTAGAGAGTAGAAGATCATACGTTCAAATCTCATTGATGCCATGCCACAATAAAAAAAAAGCTAATTCATTTCCATGTGTCCCATCTGTGCTTGGGGTTCAAAACAGTTAAGTTAGCAGTATTATGCTAAAAAGCAAACAAGCACTCACTTAATGTGTGGCATGATGCTTTATAATAGGGTCTCTTTGAATAGACTTAAATTGACAGCTTTGTATTAGTAAAAAAAACATGGCGCGCCAGCTCCATCCTGGTGGCGCTGTAGACCAATTCCATGGGTAGAGAGTAGAAGATCATACGTTCAAATCTCATTGATGCCATGCCAAAAAAAGCTAATTCATTTCCATGTGACCCATCTGTGCTTGGGGTTCAAAACAGTTAAGTTAGCAGTATTATTGAAACCCCCCCCCCAACGACGAGACGGCGAGGGCCCTCGGACTGTGGTGTCAGGAAAATAACCTCACACTCAATGTCAACAAAACAAAGGAGGCCTCCCGGGTGGCGCAGTGGTTACGGGCGCTGTACTGCAGCGCCAGCTGTGCCACCAGAGCCTCTGGGTTCGCGCCCAGGCCGCGGTTAGGGAGGGTTTGGCCGGTAGGGATATCCCTGTCTCATCGCGCACCAGTGACTCCTGTGATGGGCCGGGCGCAGTGCGCGCCCGGCCAAGGTTGCCAGGTGCACGGTGTTTCCTCCGACACATTGGTGCAGCTGGCTTCCGGGTTGGATGCGCGCTGTGTTAAGAAGCAGTGCGGCTTGGTTGTGTATCGGAGGATGCATGACTTTCAACCTTCGTCTCTCCCGAGCCCGTACGGGAGTTGTAGCGATGAGACAAGATAGTAGCTACTAACAATTGGATACCACGAAAAAGGGGTAAAAATTCAATAAAAGAAAAAAACAACAACAAAGGAGATGATTGTGGACTTCAGGAAACAGCAGAGGGAACACCAACCCTATCCACATCGACAGGACAGTAGTGGAGAGGGTAGTAAGTTCCTCGGCGTTCCTCGGCGTACACATCACGGACAAACTGAATTGGTCCACCCACACAGACAGCGTTGAGGCTGAAGAAATTCGGCTTGTCACCAAAAGCACTCACAAACTTCTACAGATGCACAATCGAGAGCATCCTGTCGGGCTGTATCACCGCCTGGTACTGCAATTGCTCCGCCCACAACCGTGTGTGGGTGGACCACAGGGTAGTGAGGTCTGCACAACGCATCACCGGGGACAAACTACCTTTCCTCCAGGACACCTACACCACCCGATGTCACAGGAAGGCCATAAAGATCATCAAGGACATCAACCACCCGAGCCACTGTCTGATGTTCACCCCGCTATCGTCCAGAAGGCGAGGTCAGTACAGGTGCATCAAAGCAGGGACCGAGAGACTGAAAAACAGCTTCTATCTCAAGGTCATCAGACTGTTAAACAGCCACCACTAACATTGAGTGGCTGCTGCCAACATACTGACTCAACTTCAGCCACTTTAATAATGGAAATGGATGGAAATTGATGTAAAAATGTATCACTAGCCATTTTAAACATTGCCACTTAATATAATATAATGTTTACATACCCTACATTACTCATCTCATATGTATATGTATATACTGTACTCTATCATCTATTGCATCTTTATGTAATACATGTATCACTAGCAACTTTAAACTATGCCACTTTGTTTACATACCCTACATTACTCATCCCATATGTATATACTGTACTCAATACCATCTACTGCATCTTGCCTATGCCGTTCTGTACCATCACTCATTCATATATCTTTATGTACATATTCTTTATCCCCTTACACTTGTGTGTATAAGGTAGTAGTTTTGGAATTGTTAGTTAGATTACTTGTTGGTTATTACTGCATTGTCGGAACTAGAAGCACAAGCATTTCGCTACACTCGCATTAACATCTGCTAACCATGTGTATGTGACAAATCAAATTTGATTTGACTACTAGCAGCTACATTATTGAAAAGAATGTACTTACTATGCTTGTGATATGTGGTTGTCCCACCGAGCTATTTTAAGAGTGTAAGTCGCTCTGGATAAGGATGTCTGCTAAATGACTAAAATGAAAATCTAAACATGTTCTCAGAACATTATTACATAACCTTTCTCAAAATGTTAATATCCCCCCCTCCCAAAAAACAATCAGGGAACTATAGAAAAACATTATCTTAAATTCCCTGTGACCTAAAAATGTTAGTTCCCAGAAAAGTCTACATTTTCACTTCCGTTCTGAAAACATTTAAAAAAACGTTATGTTTTAATGGTCAGGAAACTTCTGGCTTCGTTCCCAGAACCAATGGGAAACCAAAAACTTAAGTTCCCAACGACACGTTCACTTGTAGCCTATAGGCTAGGGTCTACAGCTGCACTTCAGATTGACCTCCATTACAAAAAAAGATAGCAGTTTTGAAACTGCAGTAAAAGTACAGTAAGAGCAGTCAACTGGTATTTTGGGCGCAGTAATTGCAGAATAACTGCAGTGTACTGCAGTCGAACTGTAGTTACACTGCAAAATTACTGAAGTAAAAAAGACTTATTTTGGATCAGTATTTGCGCATATTGCAGTTATATTGCACTCTAACTACAGTTATACTGCTGTGTACTGCAGTTATACTGCACTCTGATTGAAATATTTTTTCGTAAGGGCTGAGTTTGAAAATGTATGCAGTCTACTGTAGCGCAATATTGTTAAATAATTCTGAAGGCTAATGCTTCGCTATAGGCAATTACCGCATTCTAACGCCAGTGCCTTGGGGTTGGTTCATGGAGTGACGTCATTTTGCTTGATAAATTGAGAACGCAATAGGGGGAACTGGTAATATGCATTTATGTTTCATCCACGTCCAATAACTCGTGCGTAAGGGTACTTGGTGTGACACAAAAACGCTTTAACTCACACGGTGCAGCCTTGAACGTGAGAGAATCGTTGCGAGATTTCTTGTCCTGAGCGCCTCAGCCGGGACAGCTTCAGCTGACCATGGAAAGCGGTGGCAACACGTCGAACTATCCGTACCATTTCTCGAATATGGCCATGATGAACAATAGTGTTTTTTGTCGGAACTTCAGCGATAACATGAGTTTGGATGCCAAATGTGAGAGAACAGACAATCTGGCCAAAGATTCGACACCAGTGATCATCGCGATTATAATCACGACTCTTTACTCTATTGTGTGTGTGCTTGGTCTGGTGGGAAACGTGCTCGTCATGTATGTCATTATCAGGTAAGATATCAACAACTAATCCCAGGTTTTATAGCCTACACTGCCCTGACACTATTGTTCTGATGCATGGTAAATCCGAGTCTAGGTTAGATTAGTAGTATGTGTACATTTCATAGTTTAATAGGAAAATCAACTGACAGTAACCGGCCATAGAAGGGGATACCATGAGGAACCACATTGTGGTATATTGAAAGAAACAGGTTGTTGATAGACCAATATGGCACCATGCTCAATAATTGTTCTGAACAGAGCACGTGAAAGAATTCCACCGGGAGTTAGGCGCACGTAAATCATGATATAGACCAGTAAATGGCTACATTATTCCGCCTGTAATTAAAGGGAATTCATTGCAACTAGAGTATGTGCTGAAGGCTATCATAAAAAAAATGTATTGCAAACATTTTGTCAATAGACTATCAGAGTATTGCACCATGTGTAATTTTATATAGCATAGTCACAACTGTTTGCTGTTAAAGATAGCATTTTATTGCAACCACAGACATCTGCAGTGCCTCGAACGGTCAGAAATGAACGCGTTTGGATTCGGCTATAACGCAATGGATTTCCAGACCCCAGTGGAGTCACCATAATAATATTAACTGTCAAAGAAACCATTGATGTGGGACCATTGATAGGCGGACATTGGCTACATATGATTTTGACATAATTCGATTATTATTGGTATTTAACCCTCATAAACACTTTACTTTGAAAACATCTGATTTTTTTTTATTTTAAGAGCGTATTCCTCGCCCCCCCCCCCCCCCCCCAAATAAATGCATTTCAAATTGGCCAGAACAATTACAAAGACTTATTTTGCAATATTTTTTTTTTGCAGTTGTAAGAGCAATGTAACAATGTGTACTTACACTGTAATTACACTGAACTTGTCCATATGTCAGTAAATTGGTATTAGGGTCACTTATTGTACGGTGGGACCTCACCGCTCAAGAATGACTTTTCCCACTAGAAGGACTTGGTGTAAGCAATACCCTGGCCTATACCCTTTCACAGAAGAAGAATTCACTAGGGTAATGGCTTATTAGAAATGTATAGCATGTGTAGCCCGTGATCTGCCATTGTGAGACTGAGCCTGCATGGAGACATTGAGAGGATGGATTGGCCATGAGACTGCTGTAGCTTTCCGATTTACATAGTAACATGTTACTTTGATATCATCACACCACTTGCTATACAGACATGCCATCATTGTCACAGGTGTGTTGAATGGTGGCAGCTCATGACACATCTGTTAGCACATATTTGTGTTTTTAATTAGATGTGTTTTTAATTAAACAGCTTCACTAACGTCCTTCATATTATTCGATTAGATCAGGTTTTTATTTAGTCACATGCATAGTATCGCAGATGTAGTTGCAGTGTACAGTGAAATACTTATGCTCTGAGCTCCAACAGTGCAGGTGTGAATGAAACAATAAAAAATAATAAATAATAATATATACAGTACCAGTCAAAAGTTTGGACACACCTACTCATTCAAGGGATTTTCTTTATTTTTACGATTTTCTACATTGTAGAATAATAGTGAAGACATCAAAACTATGAAATATCATATAGTAGTAGTAACCAAAAAAGTGTTATACAAATGAAAATATAGTTTATATTTGAGATTCATGAGGTAGTTACCTGGAATGCATTTCAATTAACAGGTGTGCCTTGTTAAAAGTACATTTGTGGAATTTCTTTCTTAATGCGATTCTGCCAATCAGTTGTGTTGTGACAAGGTAAGGGAGGTATACAGACGATAGCCCTATTTGGTAAAAGACCAAGTCCATATTATGGCAAGGACAGCTCAAATAAGCAACGAGAAATGACAGTCCATCATTACTTTAAGACATGAAGGTCAGTCAATGCGGAAAATTTCAAGAACTTTTTAAGTTTCTTCAAGTGCAGTCGTAAAAACCATCAACCACTATGATTAAACTGGCTCTCATGATGACCGCCACAGGAATGGAAGACCCAGAGTTATCGCTGCTGCAGAGGATAAGTTCTTTAGAGTTAATTGCAGCCCAAATAAATTCTTCACAGAGTTCAAGTAACAAACACATCTCAACATCAACTGTTCAGAGGAGACTGCGTCAATCAGGCCTACATGGTCGAATTGCTGCAAATAAACCACTACCAAAGGACGCCAATAAACACTAACAATGGACATTAGATCGGTGGAAATCTGTCCTTTGGTCTGATGAATCCAAATTTGAGATTTTGTCTTCCAACCGCCATGTCTTTGTGAGATGCAGAGGAGGTGAACGGATGGTCTCTGCATGTGTGGTTCCCACCGTGAAGCATTGAGGAGGAGGTGTGATGGTGTGGGCATGCTTTGCTGGTGACACTGTCAGTAATTTATTTAGAATTCAAGGCACACTTAACCAGCATGGCTACCAAAGCATTCTGCAAGCCATCCCATCTGGTTTGCGCTTAGTGGGACTATCATTTGTTTTCAACAGGACAATGACACAACACACCTCCAGGATGTGTAAGGGCTATTTGACCAAGGAGAGTAATGGAGACCTGCATCAGATGACCTGGCCTCCACAATTACCCAACCTCAACCCAATTGAGATGAGTTGGACAGCAGATTGAAGGAAAAGCAGCCAACAAGTGCTCAGCATATGTGGGAACTCATTCAAGACTGTTGGGAAAGCATTCCAGGTGAAGCTGGTTGAGAGAATGCCAAGAGTGAATGGGCAAGACAAAATATTTAAGTTCCTTTGAACGGGGTATGGTAGTAAGTGCCAGGCACATCGGTTTGAGTGTGTCAAGAACTGCAAAGCTGCTTGGTTTTTCACTCTCAACTGTTTCGCGTGTGTATCAAGACTGATCCACCACCCAAAGGACATCCAGCCAAGTGTTGTCTCATCGCTGCAACTCCCATTTGGACTTGGGAGAGGCAAAGGTTGAGAGCCGTGCGTCCTCCGAAACACAACCCAGGCGTGCCGCGCTGCTTCTTGACACAATGCCCGCTTAACCCCGGAAGCCAGCCGCACCAATGTGTCAGAGGAAACACTGTACACCTGGCGACCGTGTCAGCGTGCATTGCGCCTGGTCCGCCACAGGAGTCGCTAGAGCGCGATGGGACAAGGACATCCCTGCCGGCCAAACCCTCCCCTAACCCGGACGACGCTGGGCCAATTGTGCACCGCCCCATGGGTCTCCCAGTCGCGGCCGGTGCGACAGAGCCTGGACTTGAATCAGGATCTCCAGTGGCACAGTGGTGCCTTAGACCACTGCGCCACTCGGGAGGCCTAAACTTGACATTTTTGACAGTCTTCACGGCGGCCCCGTTGGTGAGTATGGGGGCGTGCTCAGCTGGTTCTTCCTGAAATCAACAATCAGCTCCTTTGTTTTGCGGATGTTGAGGGAGAGGTTGGTTACCTGGCACCAGTGTCTACCTTTTCCCGGTAGGCCATCTCGTCGTTGTTGGTAATCAGGCCTACTACTGTCGTGACGTCAGCGAACTTGATGATGAAGTTGGAACTGTGTGAGGCCATGTAGTAGTGGGTATACAGGGAGTACAGCAGGGGACTGGGGATGCAGCGTTGTGGGGCCCCTGTGTTCAGGATCAGTGTGGAGGAGGTAATGTTGCCTACCTTCACTACCTGGGGGCGGCCCATCAGGAAGTCCAGGTCCCAGTTGCATAGGAAGGAGTTCAGTCCCAGGGCTGTGAGTTTTGTGGTGAGCTTAGAGAGCACTATGGTATTGAAGGCAGAGCTGTAGTCGATGACGAACATCCTCACATATGCATCCCTATTGTCCAGGTGGGTGAGAGCAGTGTGCAAGGCAATGGCGATTGCGTCATCCTTGGATCTGTTGGGGCAGTAGGCAAATTGGCGAGGGTAGAGTTTGTCAGGGAGGGAGAAGGTGATGTAGTCTTTGACTAGCCTTTCAAAGTACTTCATGATGACGGAAGTGAGTGCTACGGATCGGTAGTCAGTCAGTTCAGTTACTTTCCCTTTCTTGGGCATGGGATGGTAATTGACATCTTGAAGCAGGTGGGGATAACAGCCTGAATTAGAGAGGGATGGAAAATGTCAGAAACACAACAAAGCCTTGAATCATTGGAGCATCGCCATTCCCCAGTCACAATCCCAAAAGGTCAAGGTCAACCGTAAATCAACGATGTTACTCAGAAATGTCTTCCTCAGCCTGGGGTGTTTGTAGTAGGATTAGTTGTACATAAGCATTCACCTGCTTAATTTATTATTTGATGAATAAGAGGATGTGATGACCAACTGATCTCTGCTGATGACATACAGTAGTCTAAGAGTCCTGGGTCGAGTTCAGTCTTATTCAGACGTACTACTACCTGAACTTGTTCAATAAGAATACAGATATTCGTAATCCACAGCACAAATTTCGGTATGTTTTTCCCCCCATATTGCCACTATTCACTGCTTCAATATGACCCTGGGGCATGTAAGCTACTGTAAGCACAACCGCGAGAGTCAACTCCCTTGGGGAATTCAGAATACACTCACAAAGTCCTCCATCTAACCCAATGCAATGGTGTAGCCAATGATGTATATTAACCCTGGATTACTTTGAAGCCACCGGTCGGCCATATTGGCCCTTACCAGTAGAAGCAATCCTCCATAGGAATGAATGGAATTTTACAGTATTTCAATTAAATGTTTGAATTACATGTATTTAAGTATTGTTTTGTTGTAGTGGGGACAGTAACGTTAGTAATCTCTCAAAATTATACATTTAAAAAAATATATTTTGGCTTTTTTAATTTTTTATGTTTAGCTCACATACGATAATTTAAAAGTTTGCATTAAGATGACAATAAATGCATTTCTATAGCTTCCAAAATATGTTTTACAATGGTGGTGGAGTGCCAAGATTAAGATTAAGACATTTCATTCCAAAAAGCTGTGTTCAGAGATTGGATTTACTCTGTCAGATTGGTCTAAAATCCTAAATGAATCAGGAATGAGCAGGGTCAGCTATACCATAAGGACCCCTTATTCATGTCCTCAATACATGTAGTGCGACAGGACCACTCTTAGTCTGTCAAGTTTTCTCAAACAATATTGGAATCACCATGGTCACAACCATAAACTGTCACTCCATCTGCCAGATATATTGAAATAGAATATACATTTTGGTAAAAATTTGTTACATTTAATTAAGTTTTAGACTTATTAAGCAAAGAATTAGACTGTGTATAACACTTGAATGAAGAAGAAAAAGCCATTTTTGTCAACCTTGTAAAACATCAACTCCGTCAGATTTTTGGTTATGTTTTCATTTGGGGATTTTCAAAATAGTAATTTTCCATATTTTACAAATGTTTGTATTGAACTTTTGTTTTTAGATGCAAAAATATGTCTGTTTTGAGTATCTGTTGTCAACTCCATCACTGATGGCTAACCCCCGGTCTGCAATATATGCTTAAACAATGGTAGTATTTCCTGTGCTAAACCTAAGGGATCATGTTTGCTGTATAAATGTTTTATGTTCTAAATGTAGAAAATTATGGCACAAATGCTAATGAAATTAGCCCTGGAGGATTTAATAGTGCTATAAAACAAAACAAAAATAAGTTTGCACATTTGTATTTGTATTAAATATCTAATGTTAGAATTAAACAATCAATGCCTTTAAACATTTGTTGGACAATAATTTAACAAATGAAATGCCGTTTAATGTGTCTGACGGAGTTGACATAAATCCACTTAGTTGCAATTTATATTTTTTTAAAGTTTTTACTTTACATGGTGTGATAGCAGATACCTTGCTCTGACATTGCTGGGAGACTTGCGAAATTGCACTTAGCCACTGCTCCAATGAGCAGGTGTTGAACTGATATTCATTATGATAAAAACAATTTTTAAAGACAAGTAGCTTTGCTCATAACTCGTGCAAATCTTGCATTGACATCAATGCATGATTTACGCAAAATCAGGCTAATCATTCCCATCTCAAAACTGGATCCTTCCTAAGTGCAGATCAACCCAAACTATCTTAAATTAATATACCTTTTTAACCTTTCTTGGTCTTTGCTGAGTGTCAGCACCTACATGGTGGATAACGTTCATGCCATTAGCAACGACACCTGACCCACCCACAAGTTCCACCAGATCACTGCTTACATCCAGGAACTCTCACAAGCACAAACAAATGACAAGTTGTGTCACCCACAGAATGATATCTGCACACTCATGTGATAAATCAATTCTAGAACTGCAGGAAACCGCAGGGAAAATAGTAGAGTGCTGTTTGTTGTCATGGAGACACCGATGCGTTCTCTCCGACCATCCCTTCCCAGAGTCAGCCTACCTGCAAGAGCAGAGCGTGTTTCCTATCTTACAGTACAATAAATCATCACGTCTGATCCATTCCCGTAATTGCTGTTAACACTTACGTTTTTGGGTCACAAACAATGCATTCAAGATGGACCTGTACCCTTCATGGCCATATGTTTGTTCTTTGATTAACAAAAAGGTGGCTTATTGTCAGGCTAGTGCTTGTTTTTTATCATAATTTTGTACAATGTGCAAAGCTCAGCGAGATAGGGAAATTGATTCAGGGTACAATTTCCCTCTATGCACAAACAAAATGATATTGATTAATAAAGATTTATCATTTCATTTGTCCTCTTATCACAAGCTGCCTAATACAGCAGGTCCAATTCATGTATGATATAAAGGAGGGTTCTGAGCTAAGGGATACAGAATAAATAAAAACATTAGGTTTATTTTTCTCTAAGTGTTCCCTGATCGATTACTCAACATCATTCACCAACACTTTAGTAATAAAATCTCTCCTTGTTTCATGATGTTAGTAGGTTTCATAAGTCACTTCAAAGATGACTTGCCATGTGCTGGAGGTCCTGTGGGGATAACTACGGTTTTAGAAATGTGTTTGAATAGGTTCAACACAGTACTCTAAGCCAAACAGAATCATTTCAATGGGCAGAAAATACAGGTTAATATTACGCTCCTAGAAAAAAGATGCTATCTAGAACCAACAAGTTTGGTTCCAGGGAGAAGCCGTTTGGTTCCAGGTAGAACCCTTTTGAGTTCCATGTAGAACCTTTTCCACAGAGGGTTCTACATGCAACCAAAACTGCTCTTCAATGGGGACAGCCAAAGAACCCTTTTGGAATGCTTTTTTCTAAGAGTTTAGTTGTTCCATCCTCTCAAACTCCAGGAAATAACATGCACATAATTTATGTCCATTGTAACTCAGCAACCTATGGATCTCCAACAAGCAGTTTATGTCACACTGTGTTATGCTCAATATGTTGGCTCTCCTTATGATTAACTCCTGAGATCTATTTACAGGATGTAGCATGCTGTGTGATTCCTTACACATTTGGTTTCCGGAGCACTGCCCTTATTCTCATACGCAGTGACTTTCCATCTTTATTAAGGGAGATTAATAATATTGGTCTTGAACAGTGCTTCACTTGATCTGAAATAGGTTCCAGTACTCATTTTGGGTGCCGGTACCATTTGTATTTAGGTGCATAATCCTTTTGTCTCATAATCCTTTTGAGATAATATTCTAGAAGCGGAACAGGAGCTCAAGCATTAGACAATTTGAGGTGTCAGTACTCAGCTCCGGTGAGCTCCTGCCCAAGTCAAGCACTGGTCTTGAAAGGTCATCAGTGGTGAACAATTATAGGTCCACCATTTCCTCCCTCCCATAGGAATGTCTTTCTTCAAGGTAAGATGAGGACAAGAATAGGCCTGTTCCTGAACAGTAAACATTTATTCACAGTATGATTGATAGTAGCTTTGTCAATGAATGCATTACTCATGTAGATATTTTTTGGGCCTCCACTCATTATATACTCTTGTCTTTGTTTTATCTGCCACTCAAATGATTATAATTCAGTGTAGGAGATGACACACTACAGAAAAAAAGCGTTTATAATCAGACTCATTACTGCTTTCTTTGGCTCCTATATTAACAGTGGCTTTTGTGATGATGTTTTTTGACAGAAAATGTCTTTGACAACTGAATAACGTATTGTCCTTTTGACAAAGATTTTCTGTTTTAAAATGCTGGATACCACAGGGTTCAATTCTCGGGCCGACTCTTTTCTCTGTATATATCAATGATGTCGCTCTTGCTGCGGCCGGTTCCCTGATCCACCTCTATGCAGACGACACATTCTGTATACTTCTGGCCCTTCCTTGGACACTGTGCTAACTAACCTCCAAACGAGCTTCATTGCCATACAACACTCCTTCCGTGGCCTCCAACTGCTCTTAAACGCTAGTAAAACCAAATGCATGCATTTCAACCGTTCACTGCCCGCACCCGCCAGCCTGACTAGCATCACCACCCTGGACGGTTCCGACCTAGAATATGTGGACTACTATAAATACCTAGGTATCTGGCTAGACTGTAAACTCTCCTTCCAGACTCATATTAAACTTCTCCAATCCAAAATCTAATCTAGAATCGGCTTTCTATTTCGCAACAAAGCCTCCTTCACTCACGCCACCAAACTTACCCATGTAAAACTGACTATCCTACCGATCCTCGACTTCGGCGATGTCATCTGCAAAATAGCTTCCAATACTCTACTCAGCAAACTGGATGCAGTCTGTCACAGTGCCATCCGTTTTGTTACCAAATCACCTTACACCACCCACCACTGCGACAACACCCACCCGTAGCACACGTTCCAGCAGGTATATCTCACTGATCATCCCCAAAGCCAACACCTCATTTGGCCACCTTTCCTTCCAGTTCTCTGCTGCCAGTGAACTGGAACGAATTGCAAAAATCGCTGAAGTTGGAGACTTTTATTTCCCTCACCAACTTTAAACATCAACTATCTGAGCAGCTAAACGATCGCTGCAGCTGTACATAGTCCATCTGTAAATAGCCCACCCAATCTACCTACCTCATCCCCATACTGTTTTTATTTTATTTACTTTTCTGCTCTTTTGCACACCAGTATCTCTACTTGCACATGATCATCTGCTCATTTATCACTCCAGTGTTAATCTGCTAAATTGTAATTATTCGCTCCTATGGCCTATTTATTGCCTACCTCCTCATGCCTTTTGCACACATTGTATATAGACTTTTTTTGTCTACTGTGTCAGTATTGTGTGTTATTGGCTTGTTTATTGTTTACTCCATGTGTAACTCTGTGTTGTTGTCTGTGTCACACTGCTATGCTTTATCTTGGCCAGGTCACAGTTGCAAATGAGAACTTGTTCTCAACTAGCCTACCTGGTTAAATAAAGGTGTTCTCAACTAGCCTACCTGGTTAAATAAAGGTGTTCTCAACTATCCTACCTGGTTAAATAAAGGTGTTCTCAACTAGCCTACCTGGTTAAATAAAGGTGTTCTCAACTAGCCTACCTGGTTAAATAAAGGTGAAATAAAACAATAAATAAAAAATAAAGGAAAGACGTCAGAGTATACATTGCCCACTTTACATTTTAATATTCATTAGAAGTTTAACTTGTTTGTACCAAAGGAGCTCAACTCAAGTGTTTCCCCTACAATTGATTTTAATTGAAATGATTAAAGAGGCCCATGTTGAAAAACAATTTTGGAGAAACACTGTCTTGGCCTGAATGTAATGGAATGCTGTATCAGGAGAAGATAATCACAGAGTCAGAGGACATGTTCCGGTTGTTCCTTAGCAACAAGCCTTCATTGCTATAGGCTACTCTGCTGCTCTGTTTCTGCGGTTATACTCGGGTTACCATTCATGTCATTCATTTCCTAAAATCCTAAAATGTTTTGTATATAGGCATACGATGCCATAGTGAGTTGCTGTGTATATTTATTGCCTATAAACACATTCTAGATGCTTTCACAGTGACGACATAAATTGTAATGGCACTGATGAGGATGGAGCTGTCCGTGAAAAGGCATGTTTACGCCTACTCTATGTCAGCTGTCACTATGCATGTGCATTAGGCCTTACAACACGCCATGCACAAAAGCCACGTGTCAGCGGTGAACATCCCAAAGTATTTGCGAATTTGTTCCACTAGACATCATCTGCTGGCACTGAGGAATCAGAAAAGACAGCTGGCTGCGCAGGGATATCTGCTCTATTTGATTCGAGGTAACTGCCACCGTTGTGATCATGTCTGCCAGCCAAGCGGACCATCACACTCAGTAATTCCAGAGGCAGCTACCATGAGGCAGCTGAAGTGTTTTAGTGTTAAGCTGCTGTCTGTCTTTATCAGATGCTTTGATGACTGTCTTTCATAGTTAACTAGTCTCCGCTAACTATAGACAGCGCTGATGGAGGAGGCCTCCTTCCCTTTACTCCCTCCTACACACTCCCTTGCTGGACGGCAGGTAGCCTAGCGTTTAAGAATGTTGGGCCAGTAACTGAAAGGTCGCTGGTTTGAATCCCTGAGCCAACTAGGTTCAACTATTGTTGTGCCTTTGTCCAAGGCACTTAACCCGAATTGGTCCTGTAAGTTGCCAGTAGTGGTGCGTGGGTAAAATCACTGGGGAAGAAAAGCTGAAAAAAAAGCCATATTACAACCTATGTGTTGTGATAATAACCTGTCAGTTCATTTGCGACCATGATAGCTAGGCCTAAGGCAGAGACAATAAGAAGACACAGTGGCAGAATAAATTCAACCACACCTTTATTTCATCACAAAACCTGAGAGTCTACCTGGTAGAGTCCACAAGTTAACATTGCATGTTACTAACACTTACATGACCTACCGCATGGTCAAGCAAGTTAATGTTTCGGACATTTTGGGGCGACTAAACAACTATTGATTTAGAACCACAGAGTTACCGCAAGTCACAAAGAAAACAGGAGCTGCCTCCACTATTGCAGCACCATTTGAACTTCAACATTTCAACATCATCAAATCACCTATACTTAGTATTTTACAGTGACAACTAAAAGATGCCAAAAACAATGTAGTCCAATCACCGTAAGCTAAATATTATGTGGCTGTCCATGGTCCTGATTTCTCTCTCTCTCTGTGTCTGTGTGGTGTGTGTGTGTGTGTGTGTGCAAGTAGAAAAAACATGTTGACTCACCCTACTTGTAGAGAAACGCCAATGCCATCCTCCTCTCTTTCCTGTCGATGAAACGGTCTATGACTTTGTCATACAGTACACACTTGTATTTTTTATTGTCTTAGGCTACCTGGCTAAAGTGCTTGCTCTCTAGCCTAACTTCCTTTTTATGGGCAACATTAGCTAGTTAACATTACCCTTCTACATCTAGATACATAATCAACTTCCATCCTCTCAGGCCGTGTGCACAATGTATTAATTTATGGTTGGATCAGAATCGCTGTTATAATTTTTGGCCAGTACAGAGAATGACGTAAAACCAGTCCAAATCCATATATCCATCCATGGCTAATTTAGGAAAGGGCCAATTTTAGCTAGCTAGCTAGCCAGTGGACAACACAACGAGATGCAACAATTCAAGTTGTTTCTGTCAATGACGTATTGCTCTCGATGTGATGTGATTGGAGAGAAGCAAAATCCAAACTAGCCTCACTTCTTTGGGGGGGGATGCACCAGGATCATTCACAGTTAAGCTCACTCAATTTAGCTCAACGCTGATTTGATATTATTTGATTTTTTTTTTATCAAGGAAGGCCAAATGCTCGCTGGCTTTCTTACCTTGCATTCAAAGCTACGGGCAGTAACAATGTCATACTCTTTTTGGCCTTCACGTTCCTTAGACAGAGGATCACTGTTTCGCTCACTCGGATGCTTTCTCCAGTGAGATACATTCAGCCTCTTGCCACATTCAGCCTCTTGCGAATTGAAGGAAAACTATGAAACGCAGAGAGACTAAAGATAAATCATTTCATATGGTCTTTTCTTGCTAAATGATTTGGGCATCCATGAATACACTCCACTATAAGTCGCGATTGGATAAGTGTGTTGACTGAAATGTAAATGTGACTAGTTTCAGGAAAATAGCCGTATGTCACACGTCACTACTTCACAGTAGCGCTATTTGAGCGTAAACTTTTTTAAAAATCAGAACCGTTTTTTGGGGCAGAAATTCCTTCTGGAACATGTGAACTTACATGGGCCTTAATAACAAACTTGTATGCCATCTGTAAATACGAATACAATTGTTAAATTACAAGCCTAGTTGGTTTAGCCATGGAGAAAAGTTAGGCAATCTTCCCGCTAGCCATGATTGGCTGAGATAATGAGTTGCCTCGGCATGCCGAGAGATGAGTTTGGATTGGTCCGCCATGTAGCAAGCTTCTGTCAATAATATGAGGTGGTCAGTTTGTGTAGGTAATCCTTTCTAACTTAGTTTTTTTTTTATATATCAAAAGTCGTCCGGTTAGGGAGGGCTTGGCCGGTAGGGATGTTCTTGTCTCATCATGCACCAGCGACTCCTGTGGCGGGCCAGGCGCAGTGCGTGCTAACCAAGGTTGCCAGGTGCACGGTGTTTCCTCCGACACATTGGTGCGGCTGGCTTCCGGGTTGGATGCGCGCTGTGTTAAGAAGCAGTGCAGCTTGGTTGGGTTGTGTATCGGAGGACACATAACTTTCAACCTTCGTCTCTCCCGAGCCCATACGGTGAGCGATGAGACAAGATAGTAGCTACTAAAACAATTGGATACCACGAAATTGGGGAGAAAAGGGGGTCAAAAAAAAAAAAATGATACATACAGTCAATGTGTGATGGCTGAATCACTAAACCCAAATCACAGCACAAGAAATGTTTTCCAGAGGGGAAAATAATCCATTTTTAGATGGCTTGCCACTTCCATCCTATCTCTCTGTGCTGCACCAGAGGATTTGTCATTCCTTTAACCCACAATAATCACTCTCCACCTTAAAGAGTATGAAGCCAGACTAAAGAATTCCAGGAGATGATTCATCTGTGGTATCTCTGATTATGAGGACAATTTCCTTAATGAGGAAAAACCTGCTAAATGCATTCAACTTAAGAGAAAGACTTTTGATTCTTCAACAATATTTGCTCGACTTATAATTGTCTTGTTATCTAAACCCAGGAACAAATATCTTACTTGAAAAAGGTTACTAACACTAATTTAAAGGGATTCTGTTTGAGGGCTATTTACAATCTGCGCTTATTCTGTGTAAATAATGCAAAACGTATATTTCTTGTGTGAGTGACAGGATGAGCGTAGTAGCATATAGCATGTGATATAAAGAGGAACTCGAACCATTGCTGTCACTGTAGCCCATTACTGATCGTGCTTCTGAACTTCTCTTCTGTTTCCATCCAATGTCAAATACTGGCTTAAACAAATCAGCCTGCTAACAACCTTTAGTAAACTTTTGGAAAAGATTGTGTTTCTCCAGATACAATACTATTTCACAGTAAACAAATGATCATTTGGCTTTTAGGGAACGGCACTCAACATGTATGGCACTTACACAAATGACTGAAGATAGATGGTTGTAGCTCCCTCCAGTAACCACGAGCACAACCGTTACTTGATTTTAACTGGCGCGTTTATTCTGTAGATTTAGTCAGAATTATCACCTTCCGTGAGAACTATAAAGTAAATGAAAATACAGTTAAGCACACTCTTACAACCTTATCTTACGAGTGACTTATTAGCTTGGTATAACTCTGAAGTGCTTACATACATAAACAGTTTAGCCGGAGCTATAACAGTATCAGATTAAACACATGAATAAAGGAAGAATACCTCATTGGCTGCTTATTACAGAAGGGAGGAAATCAAACTTCACACTTATTATTCCTGGCATGAATTCACACTTCATCCTTAATTATTACAACGTTACCATCCTAACATACACACTTCAACCTTTACGAACTACACCCGATGACATGAAAACTTAGCTAACACAGCGCGGGATTGCCTTCCCTCCAAAGGGTGTTGCTACAATAATGATCTCCGTTACAACAGTTATTAGCTACATAGTTCTGCTTGTCTTATCATTTCGAACACGTAAACAATTCAAACAAAAAAACAACGACATAGACTTACAGGTTAACTGTCAGTTACACTGGTGCGGATGTCTCGTATCAAATCAAATGTATTTATATAGCCCTTCGTACATCAGCTGATATCTCAAAGTGCTGTACAGAAACCCAGCCTAAAACCCCAAACAGCAAGCAATGCAGGTGTAGAAGCACGGTGGCTAGGAAAAACTCCCTAGAATGGCCAAAACCTAGGAAGAAACCTAGAGAGGAATCAGGCTATGAGGGGTGGCCAGCCCTTTTCTGGCTGTGCCGGGTGGAGATTATAACAGAACATGGCCAAGATGTTCAAATGTTCATAAATGACCAGCATGGTCAAATAATAATAATCACAGTAGTTGTCGAGGGTGCAATAGGTCAGCACCGCAGGAGTAAATGTCAGTTAGCTTTTCATAGCCGATCATTGAGAGTATCTCTACCACTCCTGCTGTCTGTAGAGAGTTGAAAACAGCAGGTCTGGAACAGGTAGCACGTCTGGTAAAGAAGTCCCGAGATATAGCTCGCCTAAGGCAGAATACCTCATAAGTTGTAGACCACACTATCTACCAAGAAAGTTATCATCTATATTATTTGTAGCCGTCTATTTACCACCACAAACTGATGCTGGCACTAAGACCGCACTCAACCAACTATATAAGACCATAAGCAAACAAGAAAATGCTCATTCAAATGCGCTGCACCTAGTAGCCGGGGACTTTAATGCAGGTAAACTTAAAACCGTTTGACCTCATTTCTACCAGCATGTCACATGTGCAACCAGAGGTAAAATAACTCTAGACCACCTTTACTCCACACACAGAGATGCATACAAAATTCTCCCTTGCCCTCCATTTGGCAAATCTGACAATAATAAACACCTCCCTCTGCAAATTGGATCCTGGATTTCCTGACGGGCCACCCCCAGGTGGTAAGGCCCCTGTAATCATTACCATTTACCATGGGGCCCCTGTAAACCCTGTTCACCCACGACAGCATGGCCAAGCACGACTCCAACAACATCATTAAGTTTGCGACAACGATGAGACAGCCTATAGGGAGGAGGTCAGAGACCTAGCAGTGTGGTGCCAGGACATCAACCTCTCCCTCAATGTGAGCAAGACAAAGGAGCTGATTGTGGACTATAGGAAAAGGAGGGCTGGACAGGCCCCCATTAACTTTGACAGGGCTGAAGTTGAGGGGGTTGAGAGATTCAAGTTCCTTGGTGTCCATATCACCAATGAACTATTATGGTCCAAACACATCAAGACATTAAGAGGCCACGACAATGCCTCCCCCCCCCCCCCCCCCAGGAGACTGAAAATATTTATACATGGGTCCCCAGATCCTCAAAAACATCTAAAGCTGCACCATCGAGATCATCCTTACCGGTTGCATCACCGCCTGGTATGGCAACTGCTCGGCATCTGACCGTAAGGCGCTACTGAGGGTAGTGCGTATGGCCCAGTACATCACTGTGGCAAAGCTCCCTGACATCCAGGACCTATCTACTAGGCGGTGTCAGAGGAAGGCCCAAAACATTGTCAAAGACTCCAGTCACCCAAGTCATAGACTGTTCTCTCTGCTACCGCACGGCAAGCGGTACCGGAGCGTCAAGTCTCAGACCAAAAGGCTCCTTAACAGCTTCTACCCCCAAGCTAACAATGAATTAATCAAGTGGCCACCCGTACTATTTACATTGACCCCCCCCCCCCCAAAAAAAAAATGATTTGGTGAAAATTTTCTTAACTCTTTCTGTAACGTTCGTCGTCCTCGTCTGAGGAGTATGAAGGATCGGAGGACCAATGCGCAGCGTGGTACGTGTTCATGATGAATTTATTAAACACAGAACACTAAAACAAAAATAACAAAGAGAACGACACGAAACGAAACAGTCCTGTCTGGTGACATACACAAAGACAGAAAACAATCACCCACCAAACACAGGTGGGAAAAGGCTACCTACAGTGCCTTGCGAAAGTATTCGGCCCCCTTGAACTTTGCGACCTTTTGCCACATTTCAGGCTTCAAACATAAAGATATAAAACTGTATTTTTTTGTGAAGAATCAACATTGGATATTTCAAACTTTTTTAACAAATAAAAAACGGAAAAATTGGGTTAATACTTTGTAGCGCCACCTTTTGCTGCGATTACAGCTGTAAGCCGCTTGGGGTATGTCTATCAGTTTTGCACATCGAGAGACTGAAATGTTTTCCTATTCCTCCTTGCAAAACAGCTCGAGCTCAGTGAGGTTGGATGGAGAGCATTTGTGAACAGCAGTTTTCAGTTCTTTCCACAGATTCTCGATTGGATTCAGGTCTGGACTTTGACTTGGCCATTCTAACACCTGGATATGTTTATTTTTGAACCATTCCATTGTAGATTTTGCTTTATGTTTTGGATCATTGTCTTGTTGGAAGACAAATCTCCGTCCCAGTCTCAGGTCTTTTGCAGACTCCATCAGGAGTCATTCTTCCAGAATGGTCCTGTATTTGGCTCCATCCATCTTCCCATCAATTTTAACCATCTTCCCTGTCCCTGCTGAAGAAAAGCAGGCCCAAACCATGATGCTGCCACCACCATGTTTGACAGTGGGGATGTTGTGTTCAGGGTGATGAGCTGTGTTGCTTTTACGCCAAACATAACGTTTTGCATTGTTGCCAAAAAGTTCAATTTTGGTTTCATCTGACCAGAGCACCTTCTTCCACATGTTTGGTGTGTCTCCCAGGTGGCTTGTGGCAAACTTTAAACAACACTTTTTATGGATATCTTTAAGAAATGGCTTTCTTCTTGCCACTCTTCCATAAAGGCCAGATTTGTGCAATATACGACTGATTGTTGTCCTATGGACAGAGTCTCCCACCTCAGCTGTAGATCTCTGCAGTTCATCCAGAGTGATCATGGGCCTCTTGGCTGCATCTCTGATCAGTCTTCTCCTTGTATGAGCTGAAAGTTTAGAGGGACGGCCAGTTCTTGGTAGATTTGCAGTGGTCTGATACTCCTTCCATTTCAATATTATCGCTTGCACAGTGCTCCTTGGGATGTTTAAAGCTTGGGAAATCTTTTTGTATCCAAATCCGGCTTCAAACTTCTTCACAACAGTATCTCGGACCTGCCTGGTGTGTTCCTTGTTCTTCATGATGCTCTCTGCGCTTTTAACGGACCTCTGAGACTATCACAGTGCAGGTGCATTTATACGGAGACTTGATTACACACAGGTGGATTGTATTTATCATCATTAGTCATTTAGGTCAACATTGGATCATTCAGAGATCCTCACTGAACTTCTGGAGAGAGTTTGCTGCACTGAAAGTAAAGGGGCTGAATAATTTTGCACGCCCAATTTTTCAGTTTTTGATTTGTTAAAAAAGTTTGAAATATCCAATAAATGTCGTTCCACTTCATGATTGTGTCCCACTTGTTGTTGATTCTTCACAAAAAAATACAGTTTTATATCTTTATGTTTGAAGCCTGAAATGTGGCAAAAGGTCGCAAAGTTCAAGGGGGCCGAATACTTTCGCAAGGCACTGTAAGTATGATTCTCAATCAGAGACAACTAACGACACCTGTCTCTGATTGAGATCCATACCAGGCCAAACGCAAAACACAACATAGAAAAACGAACATAGACAACCCACCCCAACTCACGCCCTGACCAACCTAAAACAAAGACATAACAAAAGAACTAAGGTCAGAACGTGACAATTTCTTGAACTGTATTGTTTGTTAAGGGCTTGTAAGTAAGCACTTCACGGTAATACCTGTTGTATTCAGTGCATATGACAAATACAATTAGATTTGATTTTATTGGCTGAACTACATTGATAATAAGATGCTTGTTGGAGCTGTTAGTGTTCAGTGCAGCTTTTGACATTATCAATCATAATCTGCTGCTGGAAAAATGTATGTGTTTTGGCTTTACATCCCCTGCTATATCATGGATTGAGTTACCTGTCTAACAGAACACAGAGGGTGTTCTTTAATGGAAGCATCTCCAACATAATCCAGGTAGAGACGGGTATTCCCCAGTGTAGTTATCTAGGCCCCTTACTTTTTTCAATCACTAATGACCTGCCACTGGCACTGAGTAAAGCCTGTGTGTCTATGGACACTGATGACTCAACATTATACACATGAACTACCATAGCAAGTGAAATCACTGCAACACTTATCAAAGAGCTGCAGACAGCTTTAGAATTGGTGGCAAGTAATAAGATACACTGAACAAGTAATAAGATACTAAATACACTGAACAAAAATATAAATGCAACATGTTATGTTTCATGAGCTGAAATAAAAGATCCCAGAAATGTTCCATACTCACAAAAAGCTTATTTCTCTAAAATGTTTAGCACAAATTTGATTACATCCCTGTTAGTGAGCATTTCTCCTTTGCCAAGATGATCCATCCATCTGAGAAGCTGATTAAACAGCTTGCATGTTGTACTGTGAATAATAAAAGGCTACTCTAAAATGTGCGGTTTTGTCACACAACACAATACCACAGATGTCTCAAGGAGCGTGCAATTGGCATGCTGACTGCAGGAATGTCCACCAGAGCTGTGGCCAGAGAATTTAATATTAATTTCTCTTCCATAAGCCTTCTCCAACATCGTTTTGGAGAATTTGGCAGTACGTCCAACCGACCTTACAATTGCAGACCACGTGTACGTGTATGGTGTCAAGTGAGCGAGCAGTTTGCTGATGTCTTCGCTGTGAACAGAGTGCCCCATGGTGTCGGTGGTGTTATGATATGGGCAGGCATAAGCTACGGACAACAAACACAATTGCATTTTATCAATGGCAATTTTAATGCATAGAAATACTGTGACGAGATCCAGGGGCCCATTTTTTAAAGGTATCTGTGAACAACAAATGCATATCTGTATTCCCAGTCATGTGTGCGTTTATATTTTTGCTCAGTATATTTAAAAAACTAAAAGCATTGTATTTGGAGGAAACCTGCTGAACATGTGTATGTGACCAATAAAATTTGATTTGATTTTAAACCCTAAATCCTCAACTAAATCTTGTAATGAATAATGTGGAAATTGAGCAAGTTGAAGAGACTAAACTGCTTGGAGTAACTCTGGATGTTATGGTCGAAACATATGGATACAACAGTAGCTGAGATTGGATAATAAAACTCTACTCTTCTTTCTTGACATTGATATCACCAAAAAAACTCTTACGGGCCCGAGTTTTGTCGCACATGGACGACTGCCCAGGCATATGGTCAAGTGCCACAAAGAGGAATATAGGCTAATTACAGTTGTCCCAGAACAGAGCAGCACAACTGGCCCTTAAATATATATGGAGAGCTAACATCAATAGCATGCATGTACTCTCTCCTGGCTCAATGTAGAGGATAGATTGGCTGAATCACTACTTGTCTTTGTGAGAGGTATTGACATGTTGAAAGCACTGAGCTGTCTATTCAAACGACTAGAACACAGCTCAGACACCCATGCATACCCCACAAGACATGCCACAAGGGGTCTCTTCATAGTCCCCAATTCCAGAACAGACTCTGATAAACAAACAGTACTACACAGAGCCATGATTACATGGAACTCTATTCCACATCAAGTAACTCATGCATGCAGTAAAATCTGATTTAAAAACAGATAAAACTACACCTTATGGAACAAAAATGACTGTGACGAGACACACACACACACACGCTAGCACATGGACTCTACACAAGGTGGAAAAATCTGCCGTTCTTGCCCCAATAACAACTGCTCCGCGGGCGCTGATAACGTGGACGTCGATTAAGGCAGCCCCCTGCAACTCTGATTCAGAGGGTTTGGGTTAAATGCAGGAGACACATTTTGGTTGAGTGCAACTGACGGTATCCTTCTTTCCCTTTCACATTGTAATATTGTTGTATGGTGGTATTATATATTTTATATTGTAGATATGTAGTGGCGTAATAAAGTTATATGGTGTACTGTTTGTTTTTTTGTGCGATGTAAGTGCCTCAATATGTTTATACCCCAGGAATACTAGCTGCTGCCCTATATTATTTCCCCTTATATTGGGAGCCATCTTTTCAGTTTATCTCACTGGAACTGTTAGGTAATCATCATTTTTTGTCTGGGAGACTCAAGCTTCACACAGAAGACAGACATGATCAACAATTAACCCCAGCTGTGTTTTATGGTCTTGTTATAGACAGCAATTTTATGTTCCAGAATGTGCAATACAAAACATCCATCAGACACGGACTGTGCATTAGCAGACAATGTTATGCTTAAAGGTCAAGGCATCCAGTTCCGTGTTTGCATCCATGGCTTATGTACAATGCATGACTCCATGCTCAAACTGCAAACATAACTCCTTTTTTGTCAGCTATCTTTTAAAGTAAAATAGTTTGATTTATTTTGGCATACATGCCCCAGCTATCTCAATCTTCAGCCAGGATTCAATCCACGTGCAATGCAGGATCGACAAGGCAATTTCCCTGACGTTCTCGGAGATTGCATTCACTGTAAACCCTGCTGATGTCAGCTCAAGTGTAAATGACCTTTTTAAGTGTAATTTTAACTGACTTGTCCGGAAAGACCTATGCAGATCCAAACGCGACTTCTGCAGTAGAGAGAGAGAGAGCAAGAGAGAGAGATGGTATTCTTTATGCTGCCGTTCTTTGCTTTTCACGAGAGTGGTGCGTGTAGCTTATTTTTGTGATTGGCCAATCATAAGTCATCAAAACAGCAATAGGCTACAGTCATAGAGCCTCCGTTTGGGGCAAAGTTAGGAGATATCTACTCAATGGAAGATTAAATGAAAATAATGTAATTAAAAGTTAAAGGAGAATAATCTACAACGACCAAGAGCCAACAGGTAGGCTGTTACTTTATATTCCGAATTTAGTTGTAGTTTGTAACTGTGTAGGGCGAGAAAGTGTGTGCAGCCTCAATTAGCCTAGTTAGCTAGCTAGCTATCTTCTTTTTTGTATTTTTTACTTTTTCTCTCCCTAATTTCATAGTGTCGAATTGGTAGTTACAGTCTTGTCCCATCGCTGTAACTCCCGTATGGACTCGGGAGAGGCGAAAGTCGAGAGCCGTGCGCCCTCCTAAACACAACCCAGCCAAGCCGCACTGCTTCTTGCCACAATGCCGCTTAACCCGGAAGCCAGCCACACCAATGTGTTAGAGGAAACACCGTAACCTGGCGACCGTTTCAGCGTGCATTGCGTCCGGCAGAACATCCCTGCCGCTCCATGGGTCTCCCGGTCGCGGCCCGGCTGCGACAGAGCTTGGACTCGAACCAGGATCTCTAGTGGCACAGCCATAGACCACTGCGCCACTCGGGAGGCCCTTAGCTAGCTATCTTAACTACCTTTGCCCGGGTTGATGCAGTCAAGACAGGTACTAAGTAATCATATTGGATGATAAGTAACCTAGCTACAGTATGGCAGTTATTAGTCTACCATAGTGGAAGTCAGCTTGCTTGGTTGCCGTCTCTCATCTCTCCCTCCCTCCTCCTCCCTGTTCCTGTGTCACTCGCTCACACTCACAGTAGCCTAGTCACACAGCACGGCCCCTGCTAGAGCATCACCTCTCTCTATCTCCTCTCCCTCGCACTCTATCAGCTCTGGTTTATAAAGTAGCTTACAAAATTACGTTTTTGCTGCTTCCCTCACTCGGCTCAGGTCTGGATCCGGCCAGATCTATACGGAACTGGTCTAGTTGACCTCGGGTCCATTTGGGACGGGTCTCAATATTTAATATTGATGCATATCGGCTCCGGATGGTAAAGCCCCATGTCCATTTCGGGAACGGATCCAGCGGACCCGGGAACGGACCCGTGAAAGCTTCTAGTACGTTAGTGCATTCGTGCGTTAGTCAAATGCGATATTTCAGACAGAACTGGATGGATTTTGACTAAATGTGGGTAAATTATGCGTCTTGCATTAGAGATCTGGCATTTATCAAATTACACTGATTGGCCAAATGGTGGCGCTATAACAAGAGATTGAAAATGCTTACTTTGAAAGGTCATGCTCCTTACCCCATTTGACTTAAAGTCATGAAATCTGGTACATAGGTTCTTGTCCTCATAAGGAACACATTTGCCTCAGGGACCCACCCATAGGGTGGCCATGGTGCATTTTTTTTAAACACTTAAAGTGCTACTCTTCTGGCACCGAATTACCAATCTGCACAAAACATGATATGTGGCATCTATGGACAAAGGTCTCAACACAATTTTTTCCCAGACTAGTATCTTAAACAACATGGCCTCTATGGATCAATAAACAATCTGTGTGCGTGGTCTGGTACATAAATGGATATAAAGGATATCGGTATTGTGGCAACATTTGGTACACATGTTTTATTTTTATTTTTTATTGCAGCTTTATTTAACCAGGTAGGCTAGTTGAGAACAAGTTCTCATTTGCAACTGCGACCTGGCCAAGATAAAGCATAGCAGTGTGAACAGACAACACAGAGTTACACATGGAGTAAACAATTAACAAGTCAATAACACAGTAGAAAAAAAGGGGGAGTCTATATACAATGTGTGCAAAAGGCATGAGGAGGTAGGCGAATAATTACAATTTTGCAGATTAACACTGGAATGATAAATGATCAGATGGTCATGTACAGGTAGAGATATTGGCGTGCAAAAGAGCAGAAAAGTGAATAAATAAAAACAGTATGGGGATGAGGTAGGTGAAAATGGGTGGGCTATTTACCAATAGACTATGTACAGCTGCAGCGATCGGTTAGCTGCTCAGATAGCTGATGTTTGAAGTTGGTGAGGGAGATAAAAGTCCAACTTCAGCGATTTTTGCAATTCGTTCCAGTCACAGGCAGCAGAGAACTGGAACGAAAGGCGGCCAAATGAGGTGTTGGCTTTAGGGATGATCAGTGAGATACACCTGCTGGAGCGCGTGCTACGGATGGGTGTTGCCATCGTGACCAGTGAACTGAGATAAGGCGGAGCTTTACCTAGCATGGACTTGTAGATGACCTGGAGCCAGTGGGTCTGGCGACGAATATGTAGCGAGGGCCAGCCGACTAGAGCATACAAGTCGCAGTGGTGGGTGGTATAAGGTGCTTTAGTGACAAAACGGATGGCACTGTGATAGACTGCATCCAGTTTGCTGAGTAGAGTGTTGGAAGCCATTTTGTAGATGACATCGCCGAAGTCGAGGATCGGTAGGATAGTCAGTTTTACTAGGGTAAGCTTGACGGCGTGAGTGAAGGAGACTTTGTTGCGGAATAGAAAGCCGACTCTTGATTTGATTTTGGATTGGAGATGTTTGATATGAGTCTGGAAGGAGAGTTTGCAGTCTAGCCAGACACCTAGGTACTTATAGATGTCCACATATTCAAGGTCGGAACCATCCAGGGTGGTGATGCTAGTCGGGCATGCGGGTGCAGGCAGCGATCGGTTGAAAAGCATGCATTTGGTTTTACTAGCATTTAAGAGCAGTTGGAGGCCACGGAAGGAGTGTTGTATGGCATTGAAGCTCGTTTGGAGGTTAGATAGCACAGTGTTCAATGACGGGCCGAAAGTATATAGAATGGTGTCGTCTGCGTAGAGGTGGATCAGGGAATCGCCCGCAGCAAGAGCAACATCATTGATATATACAGAGAAAAGAGTCGGCCCGAGAATTGAACACTGTGGCACCCCCATAGAGACTGCCAGAGGACCGGACAGCATGCCCTCCGATTTGACACACTGAACTCTGTCTGCAAAGTAATTGGTGAACCAGGCAAGGCAGTCATCCGAAAAACCGAGGCTACTGAGTCTGCCGATAAGAATATGGTGATTGACAGAGTCGAAAGCCTTGGCAAGGTCGATGAAGACGGCTGCACAGTACTGTCTTTTATCGATGGCGGTTATGATATCGTTTAGTACCTTGAGTGTGGCTGAGGTGCACCCGTGACCGGCTCGGAAACCAGATTGCACAGCGGAGAAGGTACGGTGGGATTCGAGATGGTCAGTGACCTGTTTGTTGACTTGGCTTTCGAAGACCTTAGATAGGCAGGGCAGGATGGATATAGGTCTGTAACAGTTTGGGTCCAGGGTGTCTCCCCCTTTGAAGAGGGGGATGACTGCGGCAGCTTTCCAATCCTTGGGGATCTCAGACGATATGAAAGAGAGGTTGAACAGGCTGGTAATAGGGGTTGCGACAATGGCGGCGGATAGTTTCAGAAATAGAGGGTCCAGATTGTCAAGCCCAGCTGATTTGTACGGGTCCAGGTTTTGCAGCTCTTTCAGAACATCTGCTATCTGGATTTGGGTAAGGAGAACCTGGAGAGGCTTGGACGAGGAGCTGCGGGGGGGGCGGAGCTGTTGGCCGAGGTTGGAGTAGCCAGGCGGAAGGCATGGCCAGCCGTTGAGAAATGCTTATTGAAGTTTGCGATAATCATGGATTTATCGGTGGTGACCGTGTTACCTAGCCTCAGTGCAGTGGGCAGCTGGGAGGAGGTGCTCTTGTTCTCCATGGACTTCACAGTGTCCCAGAACTTTTTGGAGTTGGAGCTACAGGATGCAAGCTTCTGCCTGAAGAAGCTGGCCTTAGCTTTCCTGACTGACTGCGTGTATTGGTTCCTGACTTCCCTGAACAGTTGCATATCACGGGGACTGTTCGATGCTATTGCAGTCCGCCACAGGATGTTTTTGTGCTGGTCGAGGGCTATAAACACTGTCAAGATTCATCATATGCAAGAAAACTAATATCGATCACACGGTGGCCTATAGCAGGCACATGTTTATATCTCTTGATCTGTTTGACTGTTTGGTGAAATTTGGAAAGCGTAATTATCAAATGTAATTTAGAATATTTTACTCTGGAAGGTTGATAAACGGTGTAATGTCTTTGTACAATTGATACAAACAATCATCGTATAAAAAAAACGAGATTACTGCAAATATAAATACAGTAGGCTATAGGCATTTAATGTTAAATTGAGTTCTATTTTGCTACTTGTAGGCTACTGTCTGTAATTTGTGTCAATATATTTCATGATCTATTCTTATTTAAATTGCATTGTGCGCAATGGTGTGCCAAATCAGCGATTTAGTGCATTTTTATCAGGTAAGCAGTAAAATAAGATGACTTGATATTTTCAGCAGTAGGTGGTAACATCTCTATAGGAGTTGATCCGTCGTCAGTGTTGTGAAATAATTATAATGTTAAGGTAAGATTTGAATGGAGAAAGCTGATCCGAGAGCAGCACTCCCCTTCCTATCAGTATCGATACATGCTCCTAGTGACCGCTCTCTCACAGGCCACTTGTTTTGGGAAACGCATGTTACATCTTCTGCCGTTGTAGGAAAGATGCATTAAGTGGAACACTTGTAAGCGTAAGTTCCATCACTTCGGAAAACTGGGCCCAGGTTAGTTATAACGGGGGTTGGAGTGAAAACCTACAGGAGGGTAGCTCTCCAGGAACAGGGTTGAAGAGTTCTGACGTAGAGTATCCATTATTTGGGAATTTGAACTTGCCATTTCTTGGTTGAGAGTGCAGCAATGTTTCTTCAGTGGCACCAGGCTCATACTAATTGCTTGGAACATACTGTATATTAACACACTGAAAAAAATATGGTTTGGTTAGGGTCCACTACAGTGTTGTTACCTGGGGTACAAAAACGTCAAAGTTACACTTCACAGGTACACATATGAACTCCATGATACAGATTGGTACCTCGTAGGTATAATGGGACATTTTTCTACCCAATATTTTGAATATAAGGCACGATCATCACTCCGGTTTGAAATATAGGTGGGGGTAATGTACTGGTGGGGCTCATTAGCATAGTTGGGGACTTGGTCAAATATGTGTGTATTTGTGGAAGTGTTTGACGGTTATGCCGATAAAAGTAGAGCGTCTCCTTTAACGTTGACTGTTCTGCAAACTTTGTAAGATAATGTGTCAGTAATGAGGTGCGCTGTGAAGAGGCTATTGTGTATTTGCCAGTAACTTAATGGCAACATGTGAATTTGTCAGATCACAACTGATTTCACATGTGGAACTATCATGTGGCTTTTCTCTCGGGGAAAGAATGTTTGAACAGAGCGCTAAATGACGTTTCCATGATAATCTGTTTATTTAACATTATTAGAGTACTTTAACAGACATGTGCAACTGTTGTATTAGATTTGAGTCATTTAGCAGATGCTCTAATCCAGAGCAATTTAACAGTATTGAGTGCATACATTTTCATACTGTTTTTCGCACTGGTACCCCGTGGGAATCGAACCCACAACCCTGGTGTTGCACATATAGAGTCTCAGAATCTGTCTAGCTACTTGTGTACATTTTTTTAATCTCCCATGACATGCAATGCAATAGTATCATCCTAGTAAGTAAATCTCCGTAAAGAGAAATTGGATTATAGTTAATTGACAGTTGTTTGTGTGTCAATACACCATCCATCTGTATGTTTGTAATATCAATTCCTTATGAATCCATTGCAATATTTTGTAATCCTGTTCTGGTAGGCATGACTTGACTGAGTAACAGACACAGCGGTAAGACGTTGCCATGAATGGCAGAGTGAACCAAAGATAATTCTGAGTCTACCTTTAAATGGTTTTCCGATAGACGAGTTGCTGTCCAGATTATTTGTTTTCTGATAAGCACACCCTAATTTGGTCTCTTAATTTTTATTTTTATATGTTGTCTTTCCAGATACACTAAAATGAAGACCGCCACAAATATCTACATCTTCAACCTGGCCTTGGCTGATGCACTAGCCACCAGTACGCTGCCCTTCCAGAGTGTCAACTTCCTGATGGGGACCTGGCCGTTTGGAGACGTGCTGTGCAAGATAGTGATATCCATCGACTACTACAACATGTTCACCAGTATCTTCACCTTGACCACCATGAGTATTGACCGTTACATTGCAGTGTGCCACCCCGTCAAGGCCTTAGACTTCCGCACGCCCCGTAACGCGAAGATTGTCAACGTGTGCAACTGGATCCTGTCCTCTGCCATCGGTCTGCCTGTCATGTTCACCGCCTTAACTACTGTAACCGATAACGGCAAGTACGACAGTACGTTTCCCCCTGCTGTTTTTCTTTTATCCTCAGTTATAGATATCCTATCCGTAATGTTCGTGAGCATACCACAGCAGCGAGAGTAACAATTATGTTTGATAGTTATTTCTGTGAAGTGAACGGAAAGCCAACGGAATTTAAGCACTTTGCTGTTCTACGCATGGTCTGGGTCTGTCATAGAGAGAAATCGAGTGCCACGTTAGCTATGAAGCATGTTTTTATTATCATATCATAAGCATGTTTTTATTATCAATAAGAACACTTTCAGATCCTTTATTTAGGTTTACATGTGACACAAACTCATTCAATTGTTTTGCAAGCGTTCATCCCTAATTGGCCTTAATGTAGGCCTCCAAATTTAGTCATCAATATTATGCTTTAAAGATGGTATATATGGCCATAGACTAGCAGCTACCACCAGGCATAATCTTCAGAAAGTTTGTGCATAATTGTAGTAGTAGTAGTGGGATAGAAACTTGTCACCAACATTGGTGATGCTTGATCCCTGAATTAGGTTTTCAAAGTGCCTGTCAAAATCTTCTTAGCTCTTGTTATTGGTTAGATGAGAATAGATTGTGTTATTTGCAGTCTCATGATGTATCTGATGTCAGCCTGAGGAATACAAGCTGTCAGCACAAGCTTGTTTAACAAACGAAAACATAACTGACTTTTATGTTTATCATTTCGAGCAATGCTTTGTGGCCTATATACTGTAGTTTTATCTACCTGTGAAAAATACTGCTGTGAGGCGTTGATTTCCTCATATGCTACATTCGTTCAACTGTGTCTTCACATTTTCAGGAATCATCGACTGCACTTTGATCTTCCCCCACCCATCCTGGTACTGGGAGAATCTTCTGAAGATCTGCGTCTTCATCTTTGCCTTCATCATCCCGGTCCTCATCATTACCGTATGCTACGGGCTAATGATCTTGCGCCTAAAGAGCGTGCGCATGTTGTCCGGCTCCAAGGAGAAGGACCGCAACCTGCGCCGCATCACCCGTATGGTCCTGGTGGTGGTGGCCGTCTTCATCATCTGCTGGACGCCCATCCACATCTACGTCATCATCAAAGCCCTTATCAATATCCCCAACTCCCTGCTGCAGTCCGTCACCTGGCACTTCTGCATCGCTCTGGGCTACACCAACAGCTGCCTGAATCCCGTCCTCTACGCCTTCCTGGACGAGAACTTCAAACGCTGCTTCCGCGAGTTCTGCATCCCCTTGAGTCCTTCGATGCTGGAGCTGCAGAATTCTTCTCGTACCCGCCACCACCACCAACACGAGCACCACTCCAGCGCCAACACGGTGGAGAGGTCCAATCAAGAGGTATGACTAGGTATGGAGATGTTGTCGTTAGACTCATGCTGCCAGCCCAACGACGACATGATCTCGGAAGTCACCCAGGTAACCACGGTGCTCTGACACAAAGCTCTGACACGTAATGCGCCAAGATGCTGAAATGCAACCTGGCATGAGCATCTATGTTACTGTCGCCTCTTTCTGGCAAGGCTGACAAATATTTGAATGTAGAATAGCGCTCAGCGTAAGGCTTTCTGTCAGGTAGCATTATTAAAATGTTGAACTTTGGGCTGAACACTGAAATGAACCAACATCAGCTGTTATGTACACAGTAGGCTATCCTTTTAGACTGGTATACTGAACATACTGAAAATTATAAATTGGCCATGTTTTGAAGTTGTACATTGTTTGTTTACAATTACATTATTGTTTGCTTCAAGAGTCAATGGCTATATATCATTAATTTAAAAGTCAGAAAATGGATGTAGCCTACCAATCACAGACTGCAGCTTTAAAGCTGTGTATAGCTGCTTTTATATGTTATATGATCTGTGCTAAATTGTTATGTATTGTATGTGTATGTGAATTGCCTTTAATGTAGCCCTGCAAAATATCCAAACTGAAAGTGATTTAAAATATATATATACCGTATATATGATTACATTTAGTTATTATCAGATATTGTATTGAATACTGTTAGTCATTTTTAACAGTGCTTGGCAGAACTTGCTCACCTGCAAAATGTTCCATCAACATGATAATGCTGCTTTATCAACGTCAAGTAACTGAAATATTTATTGATATTTAAAACGGATATATTACAGTGCTTGCAAGTTTACGGAGATAAAGTCCTAACCATTGAGTTGTGGCAGACCTGGGTTCAAATACATGCTTAAATAAAGACATGGTGACTTTGGTGAAAAAAGACATGGTGACTTTGGTGACTACTAAGTCTTTTTTAAACCTCTCACTTTGGGCTGGATTTGCAAATGTGTAGTTCATAAATCCATAATCCGTAATCTATGAGCAGAAGTACTGTTTTACGTCAATTAGCCACGAAATCCTTAGTTGGAAAGGGGCTATTTTCTGGAAGCTGTGCTGCGCCTTGTTCCCTACATTTTCCCCCGTGTGGGCCAGCACCCTAGCATTTCAAGTTTCAGCCAATGAGCTTCAACCCCTCACCATATGAGTGACAGCTATCAAGATGCAAGCGATTCACCCACAGCAGAGCAGAGGGAAACAGCAATGATGTGGTGCACATATTTGCACATATGTGACAGTACGCAATTTTCGGGAAAAACAGTTTTGGCTCGTGAGCACTACTTTCAGAAGTACTGGCTAAAAAGTATTGAAAAGTACTGGAGAATCTCTTTAAGTATTTGTATTTTAAATACTTACAGTACACTGAACAAAAATATAAACGCAACACGTAAAGTGGTGATCCCAGAAATGTTCCATGTGCACAAAAAACATATTTCTCAAAAATGTTGTGCAAAAATGTGTTTACATCCCTGTTAGTGAGCATTTCCCCTTTGCCAAGATGATCCATCCACCTGACAGGTGTGGCATATCAAGAAGCTAAACAGCATGATCAGTACACAGGTGCACCTTGTGCTGGGGAAAATAAAAGGCCACTCTAACATTTGCAATTTTGTCAAACACCACAATGCCACAGATGTCTCAAGTTTTGAGGGAGTGTGCAATTGGCATGCTGCCTGCAGGAATGTCCACCAAAGCTGTTGCCAGATCATTTAATATTCATTTCTCTACCATAAGCCGCCTCCAACGTCGTTTTAGAGAATTTGGCAGTAGGTCCAACCGGCCTGAGAACCCGCAGACCACGTATGGTGTTGTGTGGGCGAGCAGTTTGCTGACGAAAAAAGTTCCCCATGGTGGCGGTGAGGTTATGGTATGGGCAGGCATAAGCTACAGACAACTAACACAACTACATTTTATTGATGGAAATTTTAATGCAAAGAGATACCGTGACAAGATCATGAGGCCCATTGTCATGCCATTCATCCGCCGCCATCACCTCATGTTTCAGCATGATAATGCCCAGCCCCATATCGCAAGGATCTATACACAATACCCGGAAGCTGAAAATGTCCCAGTTCTTCCATGGCATGCATACTCACCAGTCATGTCACCCATTGAGCATGTTTGGGATGTTCTGGATCAACTTGTACGACAGCGTGTTCCAGTTCACTCCAATATCCAGAAACTTCGCACAGCCATTGAAACACAAGCATTTCGCTACACCCGCAATGGCATCTGCTTAACACGTGTATGTGACCAATACAATTTGATTTGATTTGAAGAGGAGTGTGACAACAATCCACAGGCCACAATCAACAGCCTGATCAAGTCTATGCGAAGGAGATGTGTCACACTGCATGAGGCAAATCGTGGTTATCTGATCCATGTCCCTACCTTTTTTTTAAGGTAACTGTGACCAACAGATGCATATTTGTATTCCCAGTCATGTGAAACCTAGATTATGGCCTAATTTATTTATTTCAATTTCCTGATTTCATGATATGAACTGGAACTCAGTCAAATCTTTAAAATTGTTGCATGTTGCGTTTATATTTTTGCACATATTTTCGGTGTATTTCAGTATTTTTAAATAATGGGACTGAAACAACTACTTCTATTTGAGAAAACAATAAATGTTTACTTTGAAATGTATGTGAAAGTAATTGAAATCCCTTAAATAGCATTTGGACCCAGGTTGGAACTTGCTTGTACTTGCTTGATATATTTATATATTATTTAAAAAAAGATATACATTGTATGTCAGTCCGTTCAAGTATTTTAGAAAGTATGTGTAGATAGGGATGCCGTCAGGCTTTGTCAGCTGTGTATTATGATATTATTTTCAAGTTGTATATGATGGTATCATTATGCCTGTGTATCTTTTCAGGGATAAGACAATATACTGTATCATAGACCAACATGTACATGTGACTTTGTATTTTACAAAATCCCTGATTTGTCTTAAAATGGTGGATGCTTTTAATGTTACCATGGTGAACATTGTACTTTCTAAATGATTGTTGTAAATTTGAAACTGTTTATGTGATTTTCACTCAAATATCTCAAATGATAAATATGCATGATACTACATTTTACATAAAGTTGTTAATCAGCAAATGTTGTTTTTCTAAATATACTTAAATTCTGAATTTTGAATGTTTTTGTAAGTAGTCAAATAAACCATTATCTATCAAACACTGTAATGAATATTACCTTTACCACAATATTGAATCTATGTGTATCTTATTTGTTGCTACCATTTTATCCAACAAATGTTCAATAGACCTCCACACCTTCTCTCTCTGTAATGGAGCAAAAAAGGTTTTGGTTGAGATGCACTGCATCAAGCACTTTAGATTTCATATGACTGACAAATCAGTTTCCCCCATCTGATCCACTTGTCATGTCAAAGTTGTAAAACCATTTGACATTGTGACTTGGCATCACATTCGGTATCAACAGGCCAATGTGTCATGCATGTTTTATGCGTAAAGGCCACAATTTGAGACAGTGTTTTATAAGGTAAGAATTATTGATTCAGAGTATAGCATTGTGTGTGATGTCAGTCTCTCCTCTTCTCTTCCATTATAGGAGAGCTAGCTAGCCTGGGAACAAAATGAACCCCCTGAAAGCAGCAGCTGTTTTCAGTTATTGCCAGGCTGTTTATTACCCGACATGGGACCACCGGCTGTAGAGGGGCTATAATTTGATTCTGTAATACTTTGAAATCAAATATGTCATGCCCATTGTACACTGTTCTCTGCAGTGTTACCTAAGGGAAATTTAATTTGAGTCAGCTTTTGTGTTTGGATTAAGAAAAGATATTGATCCATCATTAAAGTAAAATCAATGCATTTCTTTACAGTCATTTGCAGTGCTAATTGATTTGCCATGCATTCCTCAGACTTTTGTAATGGCCATAAAAAGTTAGCAAATGAAATCTGATAATCTGAATAATGCATGGTTATGACTATTTATGAGAGGTATAAGTATTCACAATTTACAATTTACAAATACACCACCATGGCAGTTTACCAATACATTATTACACAGGAGTGTAATGCCATCAGACTAGAGGAAGTGACTGAATTAGGCCTAAATATCGGATTGGATTAGTTGTCACTTGTCAGTCTGAATAGCCTCGTTGAGTTGAATGATAATGAAGGTTGTTACTCTTGCCCTTCCATTAATATGACATGGTCTGCTTTAGACCTTATCCCAGAGTACCAACTCTGTCAAGTTTTAACATAATCAAAGAGGTGGGCTCCTATTTCATTAGGATGCCAATGTCTGTGTGACGGAGAGAAGATAGACTCTGTGGAGTTGAGAGCTGTGTGGTAGGTGATATGAGTGATCAATTCAGTTGACTATTAAGCTGTTGTAGTGGCTCAAAGAAAAGAGAAGTAATTAAAAATGGTTGCAAGTGATTGAAATAGGATTTTCTCAGTCTTTATGAATTAAGTGTTTATCCTGAAGATCTGTGAAAAGGGTAATAATCCCTTTTGGTTCCTCAAAGAATGTGTCAGACGACAGGCTTCAGTTTGTTTGTCTGTCCATTGATGTCTGGAGGCTGGAAGTAACCATCCAGGATTTGGCTCACATCAACCTATTATGTTCTTTGTTGGATTTCGTTCATGGAAAACCTCAAGCCATTCAGTATAGCCACCTGGCTTGTTATAAAGCTGAAGGATGAGGATAAAGAAATGTAACCAGTTCCAAATTTGATGGATCCTATGGATGCATTGACTTACAGTCCATGACATCAATTTGATAGTTACAAACTTTTAAAGCTGTATTCTAAATAAATCCCCAAAAGACAACAAAAAACTGTTGAGAAAAGTGGCTTTCTATTTTGTGTTATAATGGGGTAAGACAAATGTTCTACGGCATTTTTTGGTTAAATTCTTCAAGGATCAATGGGTATACAGTACGACTAGCCTAATTCCAATGACCATTGAACAGCAGTATTGCAGATTGTACCTTTAAAGAAGCCAAGGGTCAACGTGCCAGCTGGCTGAAGAAACCCTCTTGTTTGACCAACATTGCTCAATCACTCTGAGAAAAGGTAGGTAATAGTTCCGGCATTATTTCTAGGTTGAAAATAGCAAGGTCCTGGATTGAATTCTGTGCTAGATCCCTACCTTATCTTAATTTTATTGGTCATGTACACATATTTTTCAGATGTCATCGCGTGTGTAGCAAAATGCTTATGTTTCTAGCCCCAACAGTGCAGTAATAGCTAACAATTTGAAACAATACACGCACACACCCCCCCACACAATGTTTTTTTTAAATATAGAAATATTAGAACTAGCAGAGTCAGGAATATAAATGTATATGTATATCATGGTTGGTATAGACATTATAGACAGTATATGAATAGAAAAGGTGTGTACAGCAGTAGTTATATAGGATGAGCTTTGACTGGAATACAGTATATTCATATGAGATGGGTAAAACAGTTAAATAACATCAAATAACGAACATTTATTCCTGGAAAAAAACTGTCCAGACTTGTACCTATCTCATCAAATAAGCAAACATTTCTTCCTGTGAAAAAACACTCAGTGTATGCACTCACTTCTCACTCCATCCTTGTAGAAGGTAATTGTACCTTAACAAATTTCACACTTTGAGAAATGGCTACCTAACCACCCAATCTCAATGAGGGGAAAATTGCATTTTGCTGCTGAAATGGAGGACCTGCTGAATAAGGAGTAAGTCACAGGCAGCAGTATGTCATAGCAGGCCGGGTACTGCAATAATATCCCTCTTACTGGCTCCATGCCTGCTGACTGAAGAAACCACCTTTTTTTAGGAACATCGCTCAACCACTGCAGCAGTGCAGACACGACATGATAGCATGGCAGTGGGTGGCAATGATGGGTGGCAACGATGGAAATTATTACAATTTTTTGAAGATTCTGGGACAATACAAGCAACTGAATGGTAAGAGATCAAGCCTTTTCTCTGTCTGATGAAGCAGCAGTTTTAGGAGGCTTGGCGGTGGTTTTGGGACACAACACTCACTCATGCACACACACAACGCTCGCACACACACAGACGCACACACACACACACACACACTTAGTCCAGTACTTAGTCCTGCACTTAGCCAGAGATACTTGTGTTACGGAGTAGCTTGGAAGAACGGCACTATGTTAGAGATGCACTATATTAAGCATTCTAGTTGTTGCCAAGGATCCTGTTTGCCTCTGATGAAGCCACATGACTGTTTCTTGCCAATTGCATCAATTTCTATCAATTAAGTATACATCATTTAGTCTTTATGGCAAGTATAAAATACATTTGCATAAAACAAAGCTATAAAACTGCGAAATACGTTAAGAATATTTTATTCTGACAACCAGGGTAGGCTAATATTGACCCAAATGGCTTGAAATCTCTTCTCGGAAGTGTGTGAGCATACTGTATATGAATACAAGCTGTCAGGTTTCTCCAAAAATCAACACATGCATCCTTTGCTTCCATGTGCCCTTGGAGACGAAGAAACTCTTAGTCTATGCAAATACTACAGAGTGAAACGTAATGGGGCGGGAGTTCTGACATTATTTGTCTTGCTCTCAGCTTCATATATTTCATTACTATGGCAACACAGCCCCATCACAAACTGCACACTGTGAGAATCCCAAAAACATGAGCACTTATCCAAAAAACTAAAACACATTGAATGAGCAACACAGGACCCTCTCTCTCATTGTAATTGGAAAGTCTATTTTCAGATAAGCATTCGTGGCTTTCAATAGATTCATGTCATGTTTATATACAGTGCCTTCGGAAAGTATTCAGACCCCTTGAATTGTTCCACATTTTGTTACGTTACAGCCTTAAAAAAAGTGATTAAATTGTTTTTTCCCTCATCAATCTACACACAATACCCCATAATGAAAAGGAAAAACTGTTTTTTATACATTTTTGCTAATTTATTGAAAATAAAAAACTGAAATATAACATTTACATATGTATTTAGACCCTTTACTCAGTACTTTGTTGATGCACCTTTGGCAGCGATTACAGCCTTGTATTTTATTGGGTATGACTCTACAAGCTTGGTACACATGTATTTGGGGAGTGTCCCGCATTCTACTCTGCAGATCCTCTAGAACTCTGTCAGGTTGGATGGAGAGCATTGCTGCACAGCTATTTCAAGTCCGTTCAAGTCCGGGCTCTGGCTGGGTCACTCAATGACATGCAGAGACTTGTCCCGAAGCCACTCCTGCGTTGTCTTAGCTGTGTGCTTCAAATCAAATCAAATTTTATTGGTCACATACACGTGTTTAGCAGACATTATTGCGGGTGTAGCGAACTATTATCATAATTATCGAATAATTATCACGATATTAATCAAATAATGTTTAAAGGGGACTCCCAGGTGGCGCAGTGGTTAAGGGTGCTGTGCTGCAGCGCCAGCTGTGCCACCAGAGACTCTGGGTTCGTGCCCAGGCTCTGTTGAAGCCGGCCGCAACCGGGAGGCCCGTTGGGTGACGCACAATTGACCTAGCGTCGTCCGGGTTAGGGAGGGTTTGGCCAGTAGGGATATCCTTGTCACATCGCGCACCAGCAACTCCTGTGGAGGGCCAGGCGCATCCAACCAAGGTTGCCAGGTGCACGGTGTTTCCTCCGACACATTGGTGCAGCTGACTTCCGGGTTGGATGCGCGCTGTGTTAAGAAGCAATGCGGCTTGGTTGGGTTGTGTATCGGAGGACGCATGACTTTCAACCTTCGTCACTCCCGAGCCCGTACGGGAGTTGTAGCGATGAGACAAGATATAGTAGCTACTAAACAATTGGATACCACGAAATTGGGCAGAAAAAGGGGTTAAATTTAAAATAAAATAAAAATTATAATAATGTTTAAAGGGTGCATATCTGCTTCCAACTCAAGAATGCCTGAACAAACCGTGGTTAGAGCGTTGGGCCAGTAACTGACAGGTTGCTAGATCGAATCCCTGAGCTAACAAGGTAAAAATCTACCCCTGAACAATGCAGTTAACCCACTGTTTCCCAATAGGCCGTCATTGTAAATAAGAAGTTGTTCTTAACTGACTTGCCTAGTTAAATAAAGTTGACATTTTCTTTAATTATGTGAGCTACACATAAAATTATACTTGAAGGAAAATTGTTCCATGTTTGTGGCCAGGGACCTGTGGTCAATTAAATTGATACGCCTCTTGAAACCTTCCTTTTCGACTGTGCTAATTGGTAGCATGTCCTTAGCAATGTAATGCATAATAGTATTTGTGATGTCTTTGTCTTTTCGATGTTTGCTTGTAGGGCATAAATGCTGTCAGTGTTGACTGCTTCGGGCAAACGTCCCTAGATTTGCTTGTGCTTGAGGGGCGTTTATCAATACCGTGGAGCAAACTCAAACATCCCTAGATTGGCTGGTGCTTGAGGGGCGTTTATCAATACCGTGGCACAAACTCAAACTTCCTGCATGTTCCAAAGAAGTGATTTTGCTTCAGATGTTGAAAAAGGTCTGTCGTATTACCAGACTTCGTAGCCACCTGTCGCAGCCACAATTTGTACCGAACATTGCTCTGCTCTTTGCCGGACTTCAAAACACCAAACCACTTCCAAATTACTGAAACAGTTTAACCCTTTTTATTTATCTGCTCCTTCTCCATGGCTATCACTACCACTGTTTTCGCCTCCATCCCTCATTTTTCGTTGTTAATAGTGGCTACTCCATCACTTGAGGTGCTAAGTGGTTTTTAGTGGGCATATACCTGTCCGCGTGCATATTGTCACTTCTCCGCACGTTCCTGCTGCGTCACAAAGGTAAAATGGACTGCTGTACCTAATTATTCTATATCGACATTATCGAAAATGTATCTAAAAGTTTTTATATCGTTATTGAGGAAGTAATTACCTTAATAATTATTGATATTGATTTATCGCCCAGCCCTAGTTGCTACCTACCCTCACCACCTGGGGCCCATCAGGAAGTCCAGGATCCATATGCAGAGAGAGGTGTTTAGTCCCAGGATCCTTAGCTTAGTGATGAGCTTTGACGGCACTATGGTGTTGAACCCTGAGCTGAAGTCAACGAATAGCATTCTCACGTAGGTGTTCCTTTTGTCCAGGTGTGAAAGGGCAGTGTGGAGTGCAATAGAGATTGCTTCATCTGTGGATCTGTTTGAGCGGTATGCAAATTGGAGTGGGTCTAGGGTTTGTGGGATAATGGTGCTAATGTGAGCCATGATCAGCCTTTCAGAGCACTTCTTGGCTACAAACGTGAGTGCTACGGGTCTGTAGTCATTTAGGCAGGTTACCTTAGTGTTCTTAGGCACAGGGACTATGGTGGTCTGCTTGAAACATGTTGGTATTACAGACTCAATCAGGGGCATGCTGAAAATGTCAGTGAAGACGCCTGCCAGTTGGTCAGCACATGCCCGGAGCACACCTCCTGGTAATCCGTCTGGCCCAGCAGTTTTCTGAACGTTGACCTGTTTGAAAGTCTTACTCACGTCGGCTACGGAGAGCGTGATCACACAGTCGTCCGGAACAGCTGATGCTCTCATGCATGCCTCAGTGTTGCTTAGCTCGAAACGAGCATAGAAGTAATTTAGCTCATCTGGTAGGCTCGTGTCACTTGGCAGCTTGCGGTTGTGCTTCCCTTTGTAGTCTGTAATAGTTTGCAGTTCCTGCCACATCCAACGAGCGTCGGAGCCGGTGTAGTGCGATTCAATCTTAGTCCTGTTTTGGCACTTTGCCGGTTTGATGGATTTTCGTAGGGCATAGCAGGATTTCTTATAAGCTTATAAGAGTCCCGCACCTTGAAAGCGGCACCTCTACCCTTTAGCTCAGTGCAAGTGATGCCTGTAATACATGGCTTCTGGTTGGGGTATGTACGTACAGTCACTGTGGGAACGACGTCATTGATGCAATTATTGATAAAGCCAGTGACTGATGTGGTGTACTCCTCAATGCCAATGCCAAGAATCCCGGAACATATTCCAGTCTGTGCTAGCAAAACAGTCCTGTAGTTTAGCGTCATTTGACCACTTTTTTATAGGCCGAGTCACTGGTGCTTCCTGCTAATTTTCGCTTGTAAGCAGGAATCAGGAGGATAGAATTATGTTCAGATTCGCCAATTTTAAATTTGATTTAACTAGGCAAGTCCTTTAAGAACAAATTCTTATTTTCAATGGCCTAGGAACAGTGGGTTAACTGCCTGTTCAGGGGCAGAACGACAGATTTGTACCTTGTCAGCTCAGGGATTTGAACTTGCAACCTTCCGGTTACTAGTCCAACGCTCTAACCACTAGGTTACCACCTTTGTAGGCATCTCTGTGTGTGGAGTAAAGGTGATCTAGATTTTTTACCTCTGGCTGCACATTTAACATGATGATAGAAATGAGATAAAACTAATTTAAGTTTCAATGCATTAAAGTCCCCGGCCACTAGGAGCGCCGCCTCTGGATGAGCATCCGTCTGTGGTGGTAAATAAACAGCCACAAAAAAAATGAATGATAACTCTTTTGGCAAATTGTGTGGTCTACAACTTATCATGAGATACTCTACTTCAGGCGAGCAAAATCTAGAGACTTCCTTAGATTTCGTGCACCAGCTGTTGTTTACAAATATATATACACAGACCACCACCCCTCGACCCCCCCCCCCCCCTCGTACCTTGTCTAATTTATAGTCCAATGATTGTATCTTGGCAAGTAATATTGATGGTAAGGGCAGCTTTCCCACTCGCCGACGGCGGATCCTTACAAGGCACCCTGCCCTACCACCCCTCGACCCCCCCCCCCCCCCCCCCGTATGCTGCTCTTTCTAGCCGGTGCAGCGTATATCCCACCAGCTGAATGTTATCCATGTCGTAATTCAGCTACGATTTGGTGAAACATAAAATATAACAGTTTTTGATGTCCCGTTGGTAGGATATTCGTGATCGTACCTCGTCTAATTTATAGTCCAATGATTGTATCTTGACAAGTAATATTGATGGTAAGGGCAGCTTTCCCACTCGCCGACGGCGGATCCTTACAAGGCACCCTGCCCTGTGTCCAGTATACCTTTTTTATTCTTGCCAGTGACGGGGATTTTGGCCTTGTCAGGTGTCTGAAGTACATCATGTGCGTCCTGCTTGTTGAGGAAAAAATCTTTGTCTAATCCGAGATGAGTGATAGCTGTCCTGATATCCAGAAGCTATTTTTTACCTTAAGATACGGTGGCAGAAACATTACGTACAAAATAAGTTACAAATAACGTGAGACATAATAGCACAATTGGTTAGTCACCCGTAAAACGGCTGCCATTTCTTCTGGCGCCATATTGCTTAGGGTTGTTGTCCTGTTGGAAGGGGAACTATCACCACCAGTCTGAGGTCCTGAGCGCTCTGGAGCAGGTTTTCATCAAGGATCTCTTTGTACTTTGCTCCTTTAATTTTTCCCTCGATCCTGACTAGTCTCCCAGTCCCTGCCGCTGAAAAACATCCCCACAGCTTGATGCTGCCAGCACCATGCTTCGCCGTAGGAATGGTGCCAGATTTACGCCAGACGTGACTCTTGGCATTCTGCCCAAAGAGTTCAATCTTGGTTTCATCAGACCAGAGAATCTTGTTTCTCATGGTCTGAGAGTCTTTAGGTGCCTTTTGCCAAACCCCAAGCGGGCTGTCATGTGCCTTTTACTGAGGAATGGATTCAGTCTGGCCTCTCTACCATAAAGGCCTGATCGGCGGAGTGCTGCAGAGATGGTTGTCTTTCTGGAATGTTCTCCCATCTCCACAATGGAACTCTAGAGCTCTGTCAGAGTGACCATCGGGTTCTTGGTCACCTCCCTGACCAAGGCCCTTCTCCCCCGATTGCTCCGTTTGTCCGGGCAGCCTGGTCTAGGAAGAGTCTTGGTGGTTCCAAACTTCTTCCATTTAAGAATGATGGAGGCCACTGTGTTCTTTGGGACCTTCAATGCTGCAGAAATGTGTTGGTACCCTTCCCCAGATCTGTACCATGACACAATCCTGTCTCGGAGCACTACGGAAAATGTAATTTTAGTTTTTTGCTCTGACAACTGTTCATGACCAATCAATTGAATTTACCACAGGTGGACTCCAATCAAATTTCGTGCTATTCTATAGATGTTGTCATGTGGCAGATATATTTTTTGTTGCTGCAGATTTACAGCTAATATCCTGCAATTCTACAAATGTTTCTATGAGGCAGAGAAAAACGATGCAGTTTAAATACTTCAATGACAGTGCATTTATGTTTAAAAAAAAGTTTAAACATGTATCATTGGTGAAGTACTGTGGATACCAATATCCCTGAGCGTCTCCCAGGCCAATGTTACCCAGGGTTAAGAACATAAATTGTAGATTAATAATATTACAACGTATTGTATTACGCCATCTAAATGTATTCTACGGTTCCCTTTCCCAAAATATGTTTAATCTATTGTTCTTAGCAATATATTTTTTTAAAGCATATAAACAGTGCATTTGGAAAGTATTCAGACCCCTTGACTTTTTCCACATTTTGCTATGTTACAGCCTTATTCTAAAATTGATTAAATTGTTTTTTCCGTCATCAAGAAACACACAATACCCCATAATGTCAAAGCATAAACAGGTTTTTAGAAATGTTTGCTGATTTAAAATAAAACAAAAACTGAAATACAACATTTACATACATTTTCAGACCCTTTACTCAGTACTTTGTTGAAGCACCTTTGGTAGTGACTACAGCCTTCTTGGGTATGACGCTACAAGCTTGGCACACCTGTATTTGGGGAGTTGCTCCCATTCTTCTCAATACAGAAAAACTGAGTAGGTGTGTCACACCCTGGCCTTAGTTATCTTTGTTTTCTTTATTATTTTAGTTAGGCCAAGGTGTGACATGGGTGATTTATGTGTTTTGACTTGTCTAGGGTTTTTTGTAGATTTATGGGGTTGTGTTCTTTTAGGTGTCTAGGTAAGTCTATGTTTGCCTGGATTGGTTCTCAATTAGAGGCAGGTGTTTATCATTGTCTCTGATTGGGAGCCATATTTAGGCAGCCATATTCTTTGGGTATTTTCTAGGTGAACGTTTCCTGTGTCAGTGTTTGTGCTACACGGGACTGTTTTCGGTTTTCACGTTTCTTGTTTTGTAGTTGTGTTCATGTTGAGTTTTCCTATTAAAACCATGGACACTTACCACGCTGCGTTTTGGTCCGCCTCTCCTTCACAGGAAGAAAGTCGTGACAAGGTGTGTCCAAACTTTTGACTGTTACTGTATATAAACACCTACTCATTCAAGGGTTTTTCTTTATTTTTACTATTTTCTATATTGTAGAATAACAGTGAAGACATCCAAACTATGAAATAACACATATGGAATCATGTCGTAACCAAAGAAGTGTTAAGGATCTGCCCCTTTTTTTCAATTTTCACCTAAAATGACATACCCAAATCTAACTGCCTGTAACTCAGGCCCTGAAGTAAGGCTCTGCATGTTATTGGTACCATTTGAAAGGAAACACTTTGAAGTTTGTGGCAATGTGAAAGGATTGTAGGAGAATATAACACAATGGATCTGGTAATAGATAATACAAAGAAAAAACCAACCGTTCTTTTGTAAAAAAAAATACAGTCATCTTTGAAATGTAAGTGAAAGGCCATAATGTATTATTCCAGCCCAGCTGCAATGTAGATTTTGGCCCCAAGATGGCGGCAGTGTATGTGCAAAGTTTTAGACTGATCCAATGAAACATTGTATTTCTGTTAAAAATGTTGTATCAAGGCTGCCCAAATGTGCTTCATTTGATAAATTAATAACTTTTCATGTTCAAAACTGTGCACTCTCCTCAAACAATATCATGATATTATTTCACTGTAATAGCTACTGTAAATTGGACAGTGCAGTTTAGATTTACAAGAATTTAAGCTTTCTGCCAATATCAGCTATGTTTATGTCCTGGGAAATGTTCTTGTTACTTACAACCTTATGCTAATCGCATTCGCCTACGTTAACTCAACCGTCCCGTGGAAGGGACACCGATCCTGAAGAAGTTTTAAACAAACAAAAATATATTTTATATTTGAGATTCTTCAAATAGCCTCTCTTTACTTTGATGACAGCTTTGCACACTCTTGGCATTCTCTCAACCAGCTTCTTCTGGAATGCTTTTCCAACAGTCTTGAAGGAGTTCCTACATATGCTGAGCACTTGTTGGTTGCTTTTCCTTCACTCTGCAGTCCGACTCATCCCAAACCATCTCAATTTGGTTGAGGCTGGGGGACTGGAGTCCAGGTCATCTGATGCAGCTCTCATCACTCTCTTTCCTTACACAGCCTGGAGGTTGTTGGGTCATTGTCCTGTTGAAAACACATGATATTCCCACTATGCCCAACCAGATGGGATGGTGTATCGCTGCAGAATGCTGTGGTAGCCATGCTGGTTAAGTGTGCCTTTAATTCTAAATAAAGCACTGACATTGTCACCAGTAAAGTGTGCCCACACCTCCTCCATGCTTCACGGTGGGAACCACACATGCGGAGATCAACCTTTCACCTACTCTGCATCTCACAAAGACACTGTGGTTGGAACCCAAAAATATCAAATTTGGACTCATCATACCAAAGGACAGATTTCCACTGGTCTAATGTCCATTGCTCATGTTTCTTGGCTCAAGCAAATCTCTTCTTATTATTGGTGTCCTTTAGTAGTGGTTTCTTTGCAGCAATTCAACCATGGAGGCCTGATTCACGCTGTCTCCTCTGAGCAGTTCATCTTGAGATGTGTCTGTTACTTGAACTCTGTGAAGCATTTATTTGGGCTGTAATCTGAGGCTGTTAACTCTAATGAATTTATCCTCTGCAGCAGAGGTAACTCTGGGTCCACCTTTCCTGTGGCCGTCCTCATTAAAGCCAGTTTCATCATAGCGCTTGATGGTTTTTGTGACTGCACTTGAAGAAACTTTAAAAGTGATTGACATTTTCCAGATTGACTGACCTTCATGTCTTAAAGTAATGATGGACTGTCATTTCACTTTGATTATTTGATTATCTGTTCTTTTCATAACATGGACTTGGTATTTTACCAAATAGGGCTATCTTCTTTTACACAACTGATTGGCTGAAACACATTAAGAAGGAAAGAAATTCCACAAATGAACTTTTAACAAGGCACGCCTGTTCATTGAAATGCATTCCAGGTGACTACCTCATAAAATTGGTTGAGAGAATGTCAAGACTGTGCAAAGCTGTCATCAAGGCAAAGGGTGGCTATATATTTTGATTTGTTCAACACTTTTTTGGTTACGACATGATTCCATATGTGTTATTTTGTCACGCCCTGGTCTAAGTATTTTGTGTTTTTCATGTATTGGGTCAGGCCAGGGTGTGGCATGGGGTTTTTGTATTGTGGTGTGTTTTGTCTTGGGGTTTTGGTGTGTATGTATTGGGATTGTAGCTAGTGGGGTTATCTAGCAAAGTCTATGGCTGTCTGGAGTGGTTCTCAATCAGAGGCAGGTGTTTATCGTTGTCTCTGATTGGGAACCATATTTAGGCAGCCATATTCTTTGAGTTTGTCGTGGGTGATTGTCCTTAGTGTCGTTGTTCCTATCGCTTTGTTAATTTACACAAGTATAGGCTGTTTCGGTTTTCTTTGTTCTTTGTTTTGTAGTGTTTGTGTTAATTCGTGTTTTACATTGTTCATTAAACACGGATCGCAATCTACACGCTGCAGATTGGTCCGACTCTCCTTCACACCTAGAAAACCGTAACATATTTCATAGTTTGATGTCTTCCTTATTATTATACAAAGTAGAAAATATTAAGAATATAGAAAAACCCTGGAATGAGTAGGTGATAACAAACTTTTGACTGGTACTGTACGTACGGTCACTGTGTGGACGATGTCATCAATGCACTTATTGATCAAGCCGGTGACTGAGGTGGTATACTCCTCAATGACATTGGATGAATCCCAGAACATATTCCAGTCTGTGCTAGCAAAACAGTCCTGTAGCGTAGAATCCAATTAATCTGACCCCTTCCCTATTGAGCGAGTCACCGGTACTTCCTGCTTTAGTTTTTACTTGTAAGCAGGAATCAGGAGGATAGAATTATGGTCAGATTTGCCAAATGGAGGGCGAGGGAAAGATTTGTATACGTCTCTGTGTGTGGAGTAAAGGTGGTCTAGAGTTTTTTTCCCCCTCTAGTTGCACATGTGAAATGCTGGTGAGGTAAAATTGATTTAAGTTTGCCTGCATTAAAGTCTCCGGCCACTAGTAGCGCCGCTTCTGGATGAGCATTTTCTTGTTTGCGTTCTTAGTGCCAGCGTCGGTTTGTGGTGGTAAATCTACGGCTATGAAAATTATAGAGAAAAACTCTTCATATATAGTGTGGTCTACAGCTTATCATGAGGTACTCTACCTCAGGCCAGCAATACCTTGAGTCTACCTTAATATTAAACATCACGCACAAGCTGTTAGTGACAAATAGACACATACCCCCACCCCTCGTCTTACCGGATGTAGCTGTTCTGTCCTGCTGATGCACGGAAAACCCCGCCAACTGTATATTATCCGTGTCGTCGTTTAGTCAACAGAAGATATTACATTTTTTTTTATGTCCTGTTGGTAGGATAGTCTCGAACGGAGCTCATCTAGTTTATTCTCCAGATATTGCACATTGCCCAATAGAACAGATGGTAGAGGAGGGTTACTCACTCACAGATGAATTATCACAAGGCACACTGATCTGCGCCCACTGTATTTCCATATTTTCTTCATGCGAATGACAGAGATTTGGGCCTTGTCTGGGAGCAGCATTATGTCCTTCGCATCAGACTCATAAAAAAAAATATCTTTGTCCACTTCAAGGTGAGTAATCACTGTTCTGATATCCAGAAGCTCCTTTTGGTCATAAGAGACAGTAGCATCAACACTATGTACAAAATAAGTTACAAACAATGCAAAAGAAAACTAAATAGCACAATTGTTTAGGAGCCTGTAAAATGGCAGCCGGTGTCATTTAAGTAACCTGTCTTCTGTAACCATACCAAAGGTAACATAAAATAGTAATTTGAGTGTCCCAGATTTACACTTACTATGTTATGTCTAGTCTATGAGACAAGGCTGGTTTCATCCAGGTCCCATAACTCATGCATAAGGGTACTTAATGCGAGACAAAAGCACCTTCAAACTCACACCGTGCAGCCTGCAATGTGAGAAAATCATTCCTGTTTTGAGAGCCTCAGCCGGACAGCTTCAGTGGACATGCAACAGGTGATTTCTCAAATGTATGAATGATGAACAATAGTGTTTTTTGTCGGAATCTCAGCGAACCCGGCCAAAGACACGACACCAGTGATCATCACGATTATGCTCATGACTCTTCACTCTATCGTGTGTGTGCTTGGTCTGGTGTGGAATGTGCTTGCCATGTGTGTCATTATCAGGTAAGATAATGTTACAGGGTTTGGTTTTCCATTTATATTTCCGAGGTTGGACGTTAGCACGTTAGCATGTGGGGCACATGGATTGGTGTCACCTCATTAATCAGTATGTGTTGGTTTGTCATCTCGTTAGTGAGAATGTGTTTCACCTGGGCTGGCCCATTGCTCCAGTTCTCTTAAGAGATGGGGAGGGTTAACACCTTTAGTTGGCGCTCCCTGTTGGATTTCAAAAAAGGAAAAAATCCTTTATCTGATCTTCACTGCTTTTGTTTTGTTCCACTTTTTGATTTGCTTCCTGTCCTGTGTGGGTTTTTCTGTTTTCCTCTTCTTGGGCAAATTTAGTGGGCGCTCATGGCGGGTGTCTTTTAGTTCCCAGATGTGGTCTACTTTCAGTGGACACCCCATGAGTGTCTTTCAGAACACCTCCTAAAACCCCTTCTGGTTTGAGTGACAATTTCTGGTTCTCTTGCTGGGGAATGTAACAAAATGGGGGGGCTCGTCCAGAATCTTGTTTCCCATGAGTATGGTAGTCGCTCTAGTCACCTACTCTGAAGCTGCTGTGCCCAGATATTTGAGAGTTCAAAATACACTTTTGTGGTATAGTTTCTGTCACTGACATCCACCCTGAGGGGTTATAAGATTGTTAAATCTACTTGATGCACCCATCCCGTTAGCGGGATAATTTTCGTCAACATCCTCTGAATTGCAGAGCGCCAAATTACAATTAAATTACAAAAAATATAAAATTTTCATGAAATCACAAGTGCAATATAGCAAAACACAGCTTAGCTTGTTGTTAATCCACCTGGTGTGTCAGATTTCAAAAAAGCTTTTTCGGCAAAGGTATACCAAGCGTTTATGTAAGGACATCTCTCTCAGTAGACAAAACATTACAAACAGCTAGCAGCCAAGTAGATTGCTTTTCTGACTTTCGTGACCAATCAAATGAATCGCTTACCTTTGATGATCTTCGGATGTTTGCACTCACGAGACTCCCAGTTACACAATTTATGTTCCTTTTTTTCCATAAAGATTATTTTTATATCCAAAATACCTCCATTTGGTTGGCACGTTATGTTCAGAAATCCACAAGCTCGAGCAGTCACGATCAGGCAGACGAAAATTCCAAATAGTATCCGTAAAATTCGTAGAAACATGTCAAACGTTTTTTATAATCAATCCTCAGGTTGTTTTTACAATATATAATCGGTAATATTTCAACCGGGACTGTAGCTTCTTCAATAGGAGAGAGAGAAAAGCTGTTGCGCATGCAAAACGCTGATGGCACCCAGCCATACAATGACGCGATGTGATCTTTCTCGTCATTTTTCAAAATAAAAACCTGAAACTATGTCTAAAGACTGTTTACACCACAGGGAAGCCATAGGAAAAGAAATCTGGTTGATATCCCTTTAAATGGAGCGAAGACGGGCAATGGAACAGAGAGCTTTCAGGAAAAACAGCATTTATGGGTTGGATTTTCTGTTATACTCACAGACAATATTTTTGACAGTTTTGGAAACTTTAGAGTGTTTTCTATCCGGACTATCTGACTATTATATGCATATTCTAGATTCTGGGCCTGAGAAATAGGCAGTTTCATTTGGGTACGTTTTTCATCCAAACATCCAAATACTGCCCCCTAGTCTCAAGAGATTTTTAAGTAATTTAGAAAGTTGCATAAAAACACAGGCTAATAAAAAAAGCTATGGACTTTAAGTTGAAAGCATTTGTGGAAAAGCCTACATTGCAGATGCTAATTGCAAAGCATTATGACATCAAAGATGCACATGCTGATTCAAAAGCAGTAGTCAAAGAGTTAGTTTATACTGCCTAGGTGGAGGAAATCCTTCCGGAGAAGGAGGATGATGAAAAGGGTCCTACGGGTGGTTGAGTACACCCCATAGAGGTGCAACTGCGAAGGGTAGTCCTAAAGGCAAAATGGGAGCAACAGAAATTAGATTGGAGCACAAGGAAATACAAGATGAGCGTGCAGCCAAACAACAACAATAAGAAAGATAACAGCTAGACTAAAACAAGAACAAGAAGAACATGCCATTCAATGAAAAGAGACGGAGCTGGAAGCGCGACAAAGGGAGATAGATCCGGAAGTACTCTGAATCAAGTCAGACCATCCTGCACCCTCAAAAGAGTTTGATCTTGGTTGGAACAGCCGGCTTATACCGCCTTTTAAATGAAAAGGTGGTGGATGTACTGTATATTTCACTCTGTTTGAGCAGATTGCCACATCCCTAAAATGTCCACGAGACATTTGGTCACTCTGTTCTTGTGGGAAAAGCTCTGAAAGTGTATCCTGCTTTTATCTCTTGACCAGAGGTCAGAATATGACACTGTTAAAACTGTTATTCTTCGGTCTTAGGAGTTGGTCACAGTGGCATACAGACAATAGTTCTGTAAATTATGAGCATGTTAAAAAAAAATATATATTTCACCTTTATTTAACCAGGTGGGCCAGTTGAGAACAAGTCCCAGGTTGTTATAGCCTACAGCTCCCAGACAAGTGTCCTGATGGTCCTGATGGTTAGTGGGCTAGCCTGATGGTTAGTCTTTGTAAATTCCATGGTAGGCTAATAGGAAAACAATTGACAGTAACCCGCCATAAAAGGGGATACCAAGAGGAACCTGTTGCCTTTTAGATAAGGTTGAACATTATGCTGTAAATGTAAAGAAACAGGTTGTTGATAGACTAATATTGCAACACTTTTAATAATTATTCTAAAGAGAGCATGTGAAGGAATGGCACCGGGAGTTAGGAGCACGTAAATTATGATATTGATCTTTAAATGGCTACATTATTCAGCCTGTGTAATTCATTAGGGAATATATTGCAACTATGTGCGGAAGACCATTCTTAAAAATTACAATATTATATACATTTTTTTTTATATAGGCTATCAGAGCATTGCAGCCATGTGTAATTTAATTTAGCCTCGTCACAACGGAATGCTGCAAAATAGAGCATTTTACTGCAATCACATGTCAGTCAGACAATTACGTGCCATCAAAAGACGGACGACCCGAAACCAACGGATTTGGATTCGACCATAATGCAACGGATTTCCAGACCCCTGTGGAGTCACCATCATAACATTACCTGTCAAATAAACCATTGATGTGGCACAGTAGAAAGCAATTGGCTACATAAAAGTTTGACATCATTTGTCATTATTGGTATAGTCATTACGGGAATTTTTACTAGGATTAAATGTCAGGAATTGTGAAAAACTGAGTTTAAAGGTATTTGGCTAAGGTGTATGTAAACTTCCGACTTCAACTGTAGGTATTAGGGTCACTGATGTTACAGTCAGACCTCACCTTGGTGTAGGCCATACCCTGGTCTTTACCCTTTCACAGAAGAATAATTCACTAGGGTAATGGCTCAAGATAAATGTATTGCAAGAGGAGCCTGTGATCTGCCCTAGTGAAACTGAGCAGCACACTGGCCTGCATGGAAACATTGAGAGGATGGATTGGCCATGAGACTGCTGATAGCTTTACATGGTAACATGTTACTTTTTGTATTTATTTTTTATTAAACAGCTTCACTAATGTCCTTGATATTATACCGAAGCAGTTGAGAGCCTAAAGTCTTGAATTATTGGAGCATCTCGATTCACCAGCCAATGATGATGCTTTTCCATTGTCTTAAAACACAACCTTCACATACACCACTCCATCAGATTCTTCTCTCTTACTTGTTTGCAAGCCCTGTTTTTTAAGAAAGGACCACATTACAGTAAACGACAGAGACAACCCTGGAAAATTAAATTGCATCTTTCACACAGAAATGTCTTTAGCATGAGAGATCCAGGTTGCATTGACAACAAGGCAAGTACACTTCAGTGGAGTTCGTAATTCACTTATGAACATGGCCGGACTAACCACATCATGGGCCCTGGGCAAAAACATTTTGGGGCCCCCTCATGGCGGTGGAGAAGCAAAAAGCTTACTTCCTGCTATTCTAGAAATGTTTCTATGGTTTATGCCATGTTTATGCCATGTCTAGCCTTTTGGGGGTCCTAAGCAAGATTTGTTGGGGGCCTCCCCTCTTGCCGCCAAAATAATGTCAAGGCACTGTTCATGAAACAAACTGTCAGTGAACAGTCAGCTGCTGAGCTTTCTCATTTTTTATTATTTTAGTATTTCTGACCACAGAATGTTTGCACAACTAAATTTGAAATTAAAATACAGATTTTCGAAATTGCACCTTAGGTATTCTTCAGTTCAAAGTCCAACTGTTTTCCTCAAATCAAAGTTTATTAGTTGCATACACAGTTTAGCAGATGTTACACCAGGTGCAGCAAAATGTTTGTATGCCTGGCTTCTGGGCCCCAGGCGTATGTCTCTTTTTGTCAAGAAACTTTTTGTGGAAGGTACTACGCAGTTCACAGACCCCCTCGCGCACTCAACGTCGTCGAGATACGTCGATTTTCCTTGAATCGTTTATTAAAGAATGTGAAACAATGTTGTCGGTTTTCTGCTTTTCATTAAATTATGCATAGCTGTTCTTTATATGGCCTGAAATAAATGTGTTCATACTGTATGTACGTGTTCGTATGGGCATAATATTATTATCATGCGGAAAAAGGCCGACATTTCGATGTTTCAATAAAAAAATACTCTGTCACATGACTATAAAATGGAAACATTGTGATTTGAGATTTTAGAGGCACAAAGTAACCATCATCATCATTATCATTATTCACATCATTCCAATCATTCCAATTCAATGAAGTCACAATTATCAGCCTTCATATTGACATCAATGAACAGGCTTTCCAAGTGAGGAGAGACATGGGTAGGCCTACCAACAGAAAACACCTGAAAATCTAAAAGGATTTTGACATTTGTACCACAGAATACATCATGGGAAAATCTAAAGAAATCAGCCAAGACCTCAGAAAATATAATTGTAGACCTTGGGAGCAAAGGTACCCTTGGGAGCAAAGGTACCATGTTCATCTGTACAAACAATAGTACGCAACTATAAACACCATGGGACCACGCAGCCGTCATACCGCTCAGGAAGGAGACACATTCTGTCTCCTAGAGATGAACGTACTTTGATGCGAAAAGTGCAAATCAATCCCAGAACAACAGCAAAGGACCTTGTGAAGATGCTGGAGGAATTAAATAAAACGTGTAATAAGTCAATTTAAAGTAGGACTATGTAAATTTGGCCTATGTTATTTCATTTGGAATTGTTATGATCCAGAAATGGTTGGCTATTTCCAAAGAACAGAGTACCATATTTGAGTTGACTGTATAAGCTATTATATTTGAGATCTAGCTTCAACTGTAGCCCTTTCCTGCAGTCAATGTCCAAAAGCACCCCCTTTGGCCTCAAGGGGGGGACTGTTATCAATATTTTTCTTAATTTCCTCATTAATAAAGATGATTTATTACCTCAACGAAAATCAGGTGTGTCAAACAGTTTTGTTATATTTCAGTCTTCTGGGATGTATATAAAATGTAATATTGGGAATGCAAACTCAGTATTGAAATCATTTCAACTCTATATCTGACATGTAACAGGTGTCTTCTTTTTTTAAAGCCCATAATCATGTGTGTGAGGTGTATACTTTTGTTTAAAAATAGATTTGTTCAAGACCAAGAATCACTCTGTGTGATCCTGATTTAGCCCACTGCAGTAAACGGTTTCTAAGGCAAGGGCATCTTTTTAAACCATTTTGATACTCACGTCGTCTTGATAATATGAATGAGAATGTAGTCCATTTTGTTTTGAAATCCGTATTTGTCTCTCTCTTCCCATTGTTTCCATTTTCAATAAAAAGAATATAACATTGGAACATTGTAAAGTGCTACCCGACCCTGCCTGGCAAGGACAGAATAGAATAAATGACAAGGAAATACATATTTTTAGCTTTTGAACCAGCTTTATTAATGTTATAAAAAGGATTTTCGATTCCAAATTATTTTCTGAATCAGCTGATGATTGTTGATGCAGGGTTCAAGTTCAATGTCTAATTTCACAGATACATGCTTATTATATTGGAAGACAAACAACGCTGCCATTAATACAAGGAAGTGTTTTACGTCACATGTAAAATGTTATTATAATGTTTTAAAATGTTACATTCCCATGATGCCCAAAAGACAGTTCTAGTTTTAGGAATACATATTTAGATGTAAAATAATAATAGGCACAGAAACTAAATAAATATTTTTTAGTATTTCATTAACTTAAGATTGTCACCAAGACAGGCACACAGTCCAGACAGACAAACAGTACAGTAGGCTGTACAAGGAGAGTATATGCTGTTTTAAGATACAGTATTTAAGAGAATGAATGCAAATGTATGCTGCTAATGGACAATAACTAGGTCCAATTCATTACTTTTGAAACTATCCTCTTTGATTTTGATTGTCCAGCTATCAAATTGCAAGTCGTTCATATGTAATAATCTAAATATTCTGCTTAAAAAGATCTTGCACTGCTGCCCTCCGCATTCATTATTCATAGAGGAGGTCGGAACAAGCTGCAATGGAACCCTAATTTATCCTCTCTGTGCATAAAAAAAATGTCCTGGCGCATGAAGGCTACACCTACAGACAGGAACAACAGACCGCAAATAAGTCCTTCTGGAAGTGCACCGAATATGAGGCTTTCAAATGCAGAGGTCGCAAAGCCCTCACTGATGGGGTTATCCCTTTATAAAAAATGTCCAACAGGAATCCTGCACAAAAAAATTCAGTTAAAGGCATTTCAGTTCAATTTCAGTTCAATTTCAGTTGAAGGCATGCAGTTGTACAACTGACTAAGTATCCCCCCTTTCCCTTTCCCTTATTTGCGGTATGTTGTGTCCGTATAGGAAATAGGAAGAACTGCAGGATATCCCAACAAGATTTCCGGGGCAACTTTCCTGTAGGACAATTCCTGCAGGGTCCTGTAGGAAAACAATCCTGCAGGAATCCTGCAGAATTTATATCCTGCAGGATATTCCATATTCAAGGGCCATTTTCCTGAAGCACAACCTGCTAGATTCCTTCCCCATCCTTCAGAGAATTTCATGTAGAACAATCCACATTCTTTAAAAAATATGGACAGATTGCACAAGATATAAGATTGCATGGAAATGTTGTTATCCAATGAAGCAACGGCTGACATGTTTGATTGCCCAATTCACCAGCACTGCATAAAAGAGGATTCCTAGGAGATAAAAAAATTAAATTGAATAAATATGGTAAAAGCATATTTTGTAACAAGAGTGAGAGTGGTCTCATCACATTAACAGCTTATGTGTATTGGTGTGAAGGGAACCGGATGTTTGCAATGGTAAACTTGTAATGACAGACGCTGGGAGACAAGAAGCAATTAAAGGGAGTGAATATTTAAGGAATAAACAGACAAGAAACAAAATACGAACAGCGTCTGGACAAATCAAATCAAATCAAATCAACTTTTATTTGTCACACACACATTCCCATTGGTTCTGGGAACGAAGCCAGAAGTTTCCTGACCATTAAAACATAACGTTTTTTAAAATGTTTTCAGAACGGAAGTGAAAATGTAGACTTTTCTGGGAACTAACATTTTTAGGTCGCAGGGAATTTAAGATAATGTTTTTCTATAGTTCCCTGATTGTTTTTTGGGAGGGGGGGTTATTAACATTTTGAGAAAGGAAATGATAGGTTATGTAATAATGTTCTGAGAACATGTTTAGATTTTCATTTTAGTCATTTAGCAGACATCCTTATCCAGAGCGACTTACACTCTTAAAATAGCTTGGTGGGACAACCACATATCACAAGCATAGTAAGTACATTTTTTTCAATAATGTAGCTGCTAGTAGTCAAATCAAATTTGATTTGTCACATACACATGGTTAGCAGATGTTAATGCGAGTGTCGCGAAATGCTTGTGCTTCTAGTTCCGACAATGCAGTAATAACCAACATGTAATCTAACTAACAATTCCAAAACTACTGTCTTATACACACAAGTGTAAGGGGATAAAGAATATGTACATAAAGATATATGAATGAGTGATGGTACAGAGCGGCATAGGCAAGATGCAGTAGATGGTATCGAGTACAGTATATACATATGAGATGAGTATGTAAACAAAGTGGCATAGTTAAAGTGGCTAGTGATACATGTATTACATAAAGATGCAGTAGATGATATAGAGTACAGTATATACGTATACATATGAGATGAATAATGTAGGGTATGTAAACATTATATTAGGTAGCATTGTTTAAAGTGGCTAGTGATATATTTGACATCATTTCCCATCAATTCCCATTATTAAAGTGGCTGGAGTTGAGTCAGTGTGTTGGCAGCAGCCACTCAATGTTAGTGGTGGCTGTTTAAAATGGCCGTGAGATAGAAGCTGTTTTTCAGTCTCTCGGTCCCAGCTTTGATGCACCTGTACTGAGCTCGCCTTCTGGATGATAGCGGGGTGAACAGGCAGTGGCTCGGGTGGTTGTTGTCCTCGATGATCTTTATGGCCTTCCTGTAACATCGGGTGGTGTAGGGACACATAACGACATTAATGCTGACTCGGGAAAGAAACTGAGTAAGTGACAGATATAGGGGAAGTAATTAATAATGTGATGAGTCCAGGTGAGTCCAATGAAGCGCTGATGCGCGTAACGATGGTGACAGGTGTGCGTAATGATAAGCAGCCAGGCGACCTCGAGCGCCAGAGAGGGGGAGCGGGAGCAGACGTGACAAAACTTGGTGATAGTTGGTTTTAATATGGCTGGTACACCAAAAACATATGTTTATGCGTGTGTTGTAGGCTCCGTTTTAAAGGGAGAAATAAGAGGCTGAAACTGTGTGTGGTGTTACCTTCGCCTGAATAGCTGTCCAGTGCTGCCTTCTTTGGTAGTCAGTCTCACTGTTGTTCACAGGCCCTGTCTTAACTGGGGAGGACAGGAGAGAGATGAGAGGGGAAGAGTTCAGTGTGTGTGTGTGCGTGGCTGAGTTTGAAAATAGTTAGGAAAGGGGAGAAATGAGAGGGACAGAGGTTGCAGTATATACTGTAACAGCTGAAACTGTGTGCTGTGTTACCTTTGCCTGCATGGCTCTCCAGTGCTGCTGCCTGTATTAGTCAGTCTCACTGTTGTTCTAACTGGGGAGGAGAGAAAATAGATGAGAGGGGCAGAGTTCACAGGATATAACAGCAGAAACTGTGTGTGTGTGTGTGTGTGTGTGTGTGTGTGTGTGTGTGTGTGTGTGTGTGTGTGTGTGTGTGTGTGTGTGTGTGTGTGTGTGTGTGTGTGTGTGTGTGTGTGTGTGTTACTTAACAACTAACAGTTAGGTCGTACTTACCAGAATAATACATACTATCATAAATACAACTCAATGAAAGGGGTCGTACTAGGAACAGAAAAATACTTGATTGTTGTTAAACATCATTATTAAGCCCATATAAGCATTATTACTAATAGGCTGTCAACTCAGTCACATGGGTAATGATTTGTCTGTGTAATGATATACTATTAAACATGTTTTAAAAAATGTTGAAGGCACAACTTCCCTTTTCCTTTTATTAAATATTGATGTTATTTTCTCTCTATGCTGAAATAAAAAAAGGGAAGTTGGTCCAAACCATGCAAAAGGGCTCATTGAAGTAAGAACACTAAAAAGCTCAGGTCTTGTGGAGCACCCCACACAAGCCTCTGTTACAGAAGAAAAAGTTAAAAAGCTGAGGAGGGGAAGCGAAGCAAAGGAGTCTGCAAAATGACTGCAAAATGACAAAAAAATGTAAATAGCATAAGAACACGACATATGCCATGGGAAAATGTGTAGAATTGCAGGAAATTAGTTTTAAAACTGTAGTTTCTCTCTCAGCACCATGATAATATATGTAGAATTGCAGGAAACTAGATTTAAAACTGTAGAATGTTATCCTCCCCATGGCAAAATGTGTGGAATTTCAGGAAATTGCTTTAAAACAGCTAAATGTTGTCTCTGCGGACTAGAGGGCTTCTAAAACCATGCCATTGGCCACGCCTACTACCATCCTAGGGGAAACACTGTTCTGGGTATCTTGGTTAACTATTTTAATCTCCTTTTCAATGTCCTCTTACCTATTCTGCCCATTCATTTAATCTAGCCTATAGGCCTAGTTATGGAATTGAAGGCCTACCTCCAAGAACCTACGCCAGTCCCAAGACGGATGAAAAGGAGATGACCACGGGTCAACAACAAGAAAGGTAGCTACTGTATGATTTTATAATGTACCTATATGGAATTAAAACAGTCTACACTAAAACTGTCTACTGATAATGATGATTGGTTGTATTTTGTCTGTGTTATATCCTTTATCATCTCATCAACATATACCCTCCTTAGATTGGAAGAGGAAAATGGCTTATAAGCTGTGGCTGCAAGTATTCCACTCAGGTAAAACAGCATAGCAGTGTTACACACTCACTTCTTTCTGAAATGTTACTGACAGTTGCAACAGTCACCTGACATACATGGCTACTCCCCATAGGACAACACGTCCAAGAACGACGTCGATCGCCACGGGACCCCAGACCGCCAGCATCCGTCCATTCAGGTAAAACAACATAGCAATTGAAATTGCATGAACTTAGAATGTAGACTGACACTATTAAACAGTAGGGAATTGGTCACAGAAGGGACTTGAACTCTCAAACTTTGTGGTGAAAAGTAACTGCAATGATCACTTAGGTAAAATGGGAATGTAGTTCCTCAACAGGTCAGATATTTGGGGATAGTGTTTAAAATATCCACTGCGCAATATATTTAATACTGAGTGCCTAACAGAGACTCATACGGTCACATTTTTTAAAAACTTGGTATGTCTTGGCCAGGATCAAACACCCAACCTTTTGATTTCAAAACAGAAACTCTTACCACAAGACTACAGGGTAGACTCAATACATTGGAACAATACCAAAGTACAGGTTGATTACTGAGAGGTTCAGGTAGTCAACAGTTTTTGTTGGCTGTCTTCTCCTCTGTTTCATTATTCTCCTCCTGCATTTGTCTACTTTCTGTTCCACTGTCGGTTTCTTAGTGATCTGCCTTACTTCATTTGAACACTACGGCTATAAGCCTCCTTCTGAACAGGGTATCTGTTGTGCTTACAAGGAGACAACGCAGGTGGAGACAACACAGATGGACAAGGCAGGGACATCATAAATCAAGTTGGAGGACAAGGAGGGGGGGAGAAAAGGCCAAATCTATCCAAATGCAAAAAAAAACTGAAGATGAGTCTCTGCTCTCAATACTCTGCTATGCTCTAAGACATACAACCACGAAGATAGGTCTTAGTGATTTATTGGACATTACAAATCTCCATTGTCCAGAGAGGACACACAGCGTTTCCAACAGTCTCTACAGGTTTATTAAGTATTTTGACTGTAATGACACTTTTGAAATGCAGTATATTTGTCCAACATGCCAGTATTTATATTTGGCAGTGAAGTTCCAGATCATTGCTCATCATCTGGTTGCCTCCCTGGGGATATGCCATATCTATCTTGTCACGAGTGGATCAGTGTTCATGAAATTGTCAGTCAAAAAGCAACTAGAGGAAAAGTTATCAGACCCCAAATTCTGTGACGCATTAGAATATAAGTATTGTAGGTCCAAGAGCAGCCCAGATAGTATAGATGACATCTATGATGGTGCACTATGCAAGTCAATAGATGCCCTTAATGACACTGATTTGATTAACCTTTCACTCATAGAATGTGGATGGAGTTACAATATTCAAGTCCTCCCCCTTTCGCTCTGGCCCCTACAAGTCACAGTTAACGAACTTCTTCCGAACCTAAGAGCGAAGCACATCATTCTTGTGGGGCTGTGGTTCGGGCCAGAGTCCAGAAATTACTTATTTCCTTCAGCCCTTTGTGGATGACTTTGTTTCACTTGAGGGTGAGGGCTTGACATGCCAGTTGAGAGGGACACCCACAAATGTGTGTACAGTTGACTATGTATTTGTGATTCCCCTGCTCGCTGACTATAAAATATAAAACAATTCAATAGAATATAAAACAATTCAATGGTGAACATGGGTACAACTGGTGCTATCACAAAGGAGAAGTGGTAGAAAAGGATAATGGGTTCACTAGAGTGAATCTGCTTGAGAGTGAGCCAGAGCCACGCACAGACACTAAACACCGCAGAGAGGTTGCCTTGGTGGTGGAGTCAGGGAACATTATACATGGTGTTAAGGGCCTTTAATGTTCCTTACTATTTTAAACATGATTGCAGGGTTTGCTTTTGATTACATGCACAGCATCTTGCTTGGCATATGTCGGCAAATGACTACACTGTGGTTTGAGTCCTGGTACATTGGAAGAGAAATAGAGCACAAAAACAAAATATTGCTTGAAAACACCTCTAAATGTGACAAGACCCCCACGCTCAATTCATTTACTCAAATATTGGAAAGCCACAGAGTTCTGCCACATCTTGCGGCTCTATAGCCTCTCTGTTTAAATGGGATTTTACCCAGGCAGTACTTGCACCATTTACTGCTACTGGTGCAGGGTACCTATTGTCTACTGAAAGACACAGTTACCTATCATAACATTGCCATGGCTGAGATGTTCTTTCGAGAATGTGTTATTAGGTTTGAACAATTGTATGGGAATTGTCATATCAGCTACAATGTCCACATACTTTTGCATGCACCTACATCTGTCCAAAACTGGGGACCTTTATGGGATCAAAGTGCATTCATCTTTGAAAGTAGTAATGGGAGACTAGGTAAACTCTTCCATGGCACTCAAGGTGAACATGGGTACAACTGGTACCAGGATAAATAGTGGAAATGTTCACCATCTACCAAGACATTCCGAGACTACTCACTATTAGTAGACCCAGTGATGACAACAAGATTCACAGTAAGAGACCTCGAGACAGGAGGCACTACTTCTGCGATTCTTAAAAAGAATAGCATTTCAAATTAGGTTCAATTAATCAAAGGCACAGACATCCGTACCCCCTGTGTTTACCTGAAAGACATCCCAGGTGTACAAGGGAACTGCATCTGCTTACAGCCCAACAAATGGGAAGTAGACTGAGAAAGGGTTGAACCACTTAACTTAACTGTAAACGTTTTATTTTTATTTTGGATGTATGAATGAAGGTGTTTCTTAAACTGGCAGCCTGATATATAAATGCATTATTACATTGACTGTGGGTCTACTGAAATCATTATCAATTGTGTTGGTATCTAACAAATAAAAATAGCCTACAATATATTTATTGCATGTGGACATTGTAATTTATTACACTTCTCATCTGCTGAGTTGAAATGTCTGATAAATGTCTGATACCATATTTCAAAAGTCTATTTTCTCTGTTGTCACAACATACTATATCACAAATCCTGTAGTTAACTTGAAATGGCAAATAATCCTGTACAAAAATCAAAATCCTGTAGGTTTCAGTCCTGCATGATCCCTGCAGGAATGTACTTGGTCCTGCAGGAATTGCAATATTCTGCGGGAATATCAAAATCCTGCAGGAATATCAAAATCCTGCAGGGTTTGGTGCAGGATTTTCAACATTTCTGCAGGACAGGTCAGCATCAGGGACACCTGCACAATTTTTTTACACTTTTTTATAAGGGTATCCAATTTATCTGGAGAACACAACCATATCTTGGACAATGATCGGATTTGGATCCAAAAGGTGATGATGAATGGCTTGAAGGAGAGAAGCCTGGAGACCCAGGAAGAAACTGACCAATGTGTGGACTATGGCTTGCCTGTCTCTATTTGGAGAAAAAATACATTGTAGAAACTAAATATGTGCCTATATATAGTATAGGCTGTTTTTAGCCTTCAGCCTTTATATAACCATATGAACAATTTTATAGTGCCTTAAGAAAATATTCACACCCCTTGACTTTTTTCACATTTTGTTGTGTTCCAGCCTGAATATAATATTTATTAAATATAGATTTTGTGTCACTGGCCTACACACAATATCCCATAATGTCAAAGTGGAATTATGGTTTTAGAAATGTTTACAAATTGATAAAAAATGAAAAGCTGAAATGTGTTAATAAGCATTCAACCCCTTTCAAACCTTTTCAACCCCTTTGTTATGGCATGCCTAAATAAGTAAAAAATGGGATTAGCAAGTCACATAAGTTGTCACGCCCTGACCTTAGAGAGGCTTTTTATGTCTCTATTTGGTTTGGTCAGGGTGTGATTTGGGGTGAGCATTCTATGTTTTTGTCACGAACCCCGCTTCCTGAGTCTGTGTTTGCCTGTGTTTCTGTCCTGGAGTGTGTTTCCGGTGTCCTGGAACGCACCCTGTCTGGTTGCCGGGCAGATTAGCTTGTTGGGAGATCGATGTTCACCCGCACCTGTATCCCATCAGTAATCTGCACACCTGTCCTGATCATCACCTCTCCCCTTCAAAAGCTCTGACCTGACATCCATTCCCTGCCGGATCGTTAGCCATGAACAGTATGTTGTGCCATAGTATCAGCCTCAAGTTGGATAGAATTTGTTTTGTTGTTTTGTACGTCTTGCTTGCCTTCAACTTACCTCCGTTTGTTCTGTCTTCAGTTACTCACCCGGATCATTTACCCCATTCCCGCCTGGTCATCGGAGGATTCCGCTTCCCCATTGGATCCACCTATTTACTCCCATCAACTCACCACCGCTGCCCGCTACGCCACCTGGATGTATCTACCCACTCACATTCACTTGTAAATAAATACTCACCTTCTTCCTACTCTCCTTGTCCTGGTCTGCTTCTGGGTTCGATTTTGAAGAAACGTGACAGTTTTGTTTTCTATGATTTTGTGTTTTGGCCGGGTTTGGTTCTCAATCAGGGACAGCTGTCTATCGTTGTCTCTGATTGGGAACCATACTTAGGTAGCCCTTTTTCCCTCCTTTCGTTGTGGGTAGGTAACTTTGTTTGTGGCACTAAAGCCCTGTAAGCTTCACGGTTGTTCATTTTGTTTCTTGTTTTGTTGGCGTCATTCCAAAATAAAGAGGAAATGTAAGCTCACCACGTTGCGCTTTGGTCCACTTCTTTTGACAGCCGTGACAGAATTTGCATGGACTCACTCTGTGTGCAATCATTGTGTTTAATATGATTTTTTTTAATGACTACCTCATCTCTGTACCCCACACATACAATTATCTGTAAGGTCCCTCAGTCGAGCAGTGAATTTCAAATACAGATTCAACCACAAAGACTAGGGAGGTTTTCAATGCACCGCAAAGAAGGACACTTATTGGTAGACGGGTAAAAATAGCAGACCATGAATATCCCTTTGAGTATAGTGAAGTTATTATTACACTTTGGATGGTGTATCAATACACCCAGTCACTAAAGATACAGGGGTCCTTCCTAACTCAGTTGCCGGAGAGGAAGGAAACTGCTCAAGTATTACACCATGAGGCCAATGCTGACTTTATAACCGTTAGAGTTTATTAATGGCTGTGATAGGAGAAAACTGAGGATGGATCAACAACATTAAAGGCACTAAAGTAATAACAAATGGCTTAACTTTTTATACAAAGCGTTATATTTTGGGAAAATCCAACACAACATCAGTTAGTACCATATTTTAAAGCATGGTGGTGGCTGCATCATGTTATGGGTATGCTTGTCATTGGCAAGGACCAGGGAGGTTTTTAGGATTAAAATAAACGGAATACAGCTATAAGCACAGGAAATGCAAAATCCTACTGGAAAACCTGCTTTCCAACAGACACTGGGAGACAAAGTCACCTTTCAGCAGGACAATAACCTAAAACACAAGGTGAAATCTACATTGGAGTTACTTACCAATGAATGATCCTGAGTAGCGAAGTTACAGTTTTTACTTAAACCGGTTTGAGAATCTTAAGTTTGCCGCCATTGGACTCTGGAGCATGGAAACACATTCTCTGGATTGATTAATCATGTTTCACCATCTGGCAATCCAACTGAGGAATCTGGGTGTGGAAGATGCCAGGAGAATGGTACCTGCCTCAATGCATAGTGCCAACTGCAAAGTTTGGTGGAGGAGGAATAATGGTCTGGGGGTGTTTTTCATGATTCGGGCTAAGCCCATTAGTTCCAGTGAAGGGAAATCTTAACACTACAGCATGCAATAACATTCTAGATGATTCTATGCTTCCAATTTTGTGGAAACAGTTTGTAGAAGACCCTTTTCTGTTTCAGCATGACAATGTCCTGTGTACAAAGCGAGGTCCATACAGAAATAGTTGTCGAGATCGGTGTAGAAGAACTTGACTGGCCTGCACAGAGGCCGGACCTCAACCCAATCGAACACCTTTGGGATGAATTGGAACGCCGATTGCAAACCAGGCCTAATCACCCAACATCTGTTCCCAACCTCACTAATGGTCTTGTGGCTGAATGGAAGCAAGTCCCCACTGCAATGTTCCAACAGCTAATGGACAGACTTCCCAGAAGAGTGGAGGCTGTTATAGCAGCAATGTGGGGAACAACTCCATGTTAATGCTCATGATTTTGGAATGAGATGTTCGACGAGCAGGTATCCACATACTTTTGGTCATGTACTGCATGTAAATGAGATCATTCTGTATTTCATTTTCAATACATTTACGAAATAATCTAAAAACACGTTTTCTCTTTGTTATTATGGGGCATTGTGCATAGACAGGTGATAGAAAAATATATGTAATCCTTTTTGAATTCAGCCTATAACACAACAAAATGTGAAATAAGTCAGGGGGTATGAATACTTTCTGAAGGCACTCTATTAGAGCCATACTATATTAGAGCCATGCGTGATTTAATGAAAAGCAGTAAACATACACATTGTTTCATTCTTTAATAAAAGACTCATAAACACAATCATGCAATAAATAGGCTACAGCTTGCTTCAGAGCTTCCCCAGCGCTTCACAGCTTCCCCAGGAAAATCAATGTTATTGTAGCAAGCAGACAAAAGAGTAGAGGAACCCAAACCAGTCGGTAATCCGGCCATGTTTATGAAAGCTTGGATCATACCACCAACACTGAAAAGCACATTGCCACGCTTCACTATGACCGTTAGACATGTCAGCTACTGTAAGCACAACCTCAAGAGAGTCAACTCCCTTGGGAAATTCAGAATACAATCACAAAGTCATCCATTTACCCCAGTGAGTTAACTGATTGGCATTATGATTAAAATATATGTTTTTAAGACAAGTAGCTTGAGATTGGCATGCGTAACTTGTGCAAATCTTGTATTGACATGAATGCATGATATATGTGAAATCAAGTTAACAATTATCTCAAATTAGGATTACTTCCCAAAATGCAGACCAACTTAAAATAATAATTCGTAACCGTAAAGACCTTTTTAACCTTTCTTGGTCTTTGCTGAGTGTCAGCACCTACATGGTGGATAACGTTCATGCCATTAGCAACGACACCTGACCCACCCACAAGTTCCACCAGATCACTGCTTACATCCAGGAACTCTCACAAGCACAAACAAATGACAAGTTGTGTCACCCACAGAATGATATCTGCACACTCATGTGGAAAATAGTTGGCAGAAGATATGCAGGAAACCACAGAGAAAATAGTGCAGTGCTTTTTGTTGTCATGGAGACACTCAGACGTTCTCTCCGACCATCCCTTCCCCCAGTCAGCCTACCAGCAAGAGCAGAGCTGTTTCCTATCTTACAGTACAATAAAACATCATGTCTGATCTATGCCCTTAATTGCTGTTAACACTTACATTTTTGGGTCACAAACAATGCATTCAAGATGGTCATATACCCTTCATAGCCATATGTTCATTGATTAACAAGAAGGTGGGCTATTGTCGTCAGGCTAATGCTAGTTTTTATCATCATTTTGTACAGTGTGAAATGCATGACGAGATAGGTAAATCAATTCAGGCTGCAATTTCCCTCTATGCACAAACAAAATGATATTGATTAATAAAGATATATAATTTAAATTGTCCTCTTATCACAAGCTGCCTAATACAGCAGGTCCAATTCATTTATTATATAAAGGAGGGTTCTGAGCTAAGGGATACATAATAAATCAATATAAACATTAGGTTTATTTTTCTCTAAGTGTTCCCTGATCAACATCATTCACCAACCCTTTTGTAATAAAATCTCTCCTTTCTTTTTTCATGTTAGTAGGTTTCATAAGTCATTTCAAAGATGACTTGCCATGTGCTGGAGGTCCTGTGGGGATAACTACGGTTTTAGAAATGTGTTTGAATAGGTTCAACACAGTACTCTAAGCCAAACAGAATCGGTTAAATGGGCAGAATTTCTTTTGTTAATACTAGTAGTTCAATCCTCTCAAACTCCAGGAGGTACACATCTTGTAGTTAGGAAATAACATGCACAGAATTGATGTCCATTATAACTCAGCAACCTATGGATCCCCAACAGGCAGTTTATGTCACACTGTGTTACGCTTAATATGTTGGCTCTCCTTATGATTAACTCCTGAAGTCTATTGACAGGATGTAGCATGCTGTGGGATTCCTTACACATTTGGTTTCCAGGGCAATGCCCCTCAATGACCTTCCATCTTAGAAGATTAGTGTTTCTCGTCATTAATTTTGTTTTGCAGGCAGCTCTGCAAAGTGGTCACTAGCTTGCTTAGCCACAAAGTAATAAAATCTGATTTTAAACCTAACCCTAACCTTAACCACACTGCTAACCCTAATGCCTAACCCTAACATTAAATTAAGACCAAAAATATCATTTTGGTTTTCATACATTTTTTAAATATAGCCAAATTTAACTTTGCAGCTGGCCCACATAGAGGAAATCAATCAATTCTGCCTTAATTAAGGACAAGACTCATCCCAATAAATGTCAACCTGCTCTTTATTAAGGGAGATTAATAATATTGGTCTTGAAAGGTCATCAGCGATGAACAATTTAATTTCCACCATTGCCTCCTTCCCGGAGGATCATCTTTCCTGAAGGTACTGTAAAATGAAGAAAAGAATAGCCCTGCTCCTGAAGAGTAATATTTATTCACAGTTTGATTGAAAGTAGCTTTGTCAATTAATTCATGACTCACATATGTACAAACAATTGTAAAGATGTGGGTCCTTATTTGACCTGTTTCTCACAGCAGAGAAATAATCCTGCAGCAACGGAAAATGTAAATTATTGTGTGAATTCTAATTAATGGATAATAATTTTGTTATACATTTTTAGTTAGGGTTAATCAAGTCTGACATTTAAAAGTGGAAATTAAAACTTCAGAAACCTTTTTAAACCTTTAATATACTACAAGTATAGGACATTTCCTGCAACAACATGGTGATCCAATTAAGATCCTACACCTGTACTTAGCTTTGTTTGGGGCAAAAGAAATTCAGCTACAGAATAAAACCTTGTTTTTAATCAAACTCATTACTGCTTTCTCATTAACAGTGGCTTTTGTGATGATGATTTTTGTCAGAACATGTCTTTGACAGTTTGACATTTCCAACTGAATAACGTATTGTCCCTTTGACAAAACTCGTCAGTTTTAAAACGCTGGAAAAATAAAGATGTCAGTCTAAATTGCCCACTTTCCATTTTAATATTCTTCAGAAGTTTAAGTTGAGTGGTTAATTGTCCTTAAAAAAAATGTATTTAAATGATGCAGAAGTGTATAGATTATGTAATGTATTATAGATGACACCTGTACCATGTTTTATTGTTTTTAGGGTCTCAAAACCCATTGTGGACCATTCAAATTGAGTTTGATTTTTGTATCTTTATTTTGTATTATTGTATTATTGTGGACTAACAATTAAATACCTCTTTCTAACTGTAACTCTAACTGTAACTGTACCAACGGAACTCAGCACAGTGTTCCCCTGTCACCATTATACTTGATATGTATTAGGGAAATTGATTTCAATTGAAATCAACTCCATAACACTATCCCTGCATTGCACTGGCCACATCAACTGGTTGCCCTTCGTTTAAAGTTGTTGATGAGAAGTTGTACAGAGTAGTTGAGGAGGGCAACCAGTTGGTGTTGCCAGTACAATGCAGGGCCAGTGTTATGGGCTTATGGCTGATCATCTAGGTAGAGAGAAGAGTTTTATTGGCCCCAGATAACACAGGATGTTGCAGATATTTGCCAGTCATGTCCAGTTTAGGCTACAACTCTTCTCAGGGTTTTAGAGAGAGGGCCTTTGTGTCCACTACCAGTATATGAGGAGCCATTTTCACACATTGCAATGGATATTGTGGGGACTTTAGTAACAAGCAGCTCAATGAACAAGTACATGCTAGTCATATGTGATTATTTCACACTTTACCTTGAAGCTTTTTCTCTGAGGAACATCAAAGCTAAGCAGGTAGCGAAGGCTCTAGGTCATTTCATCACACGTGTAGGCCTACCTAGAGAAATAATTACATATCAGGGCAGCAATTTTGTGGCTACTTTGCTATACAAGGTTTTAGGCATGAAGTCCATACGCAGTACTCCTTATCATCCAGAAACAGATGGGTTAGTGGTACGCTTTAACCAGACCCTCAAGGGGATGCTCCAGAGATTTGTCAATGAGTCTATGAAGAACTGGGACACGTGGCTGCTGTTTGTGTACCACATGCATCCTCAGGATTCTCCACATTTGAACTCTTGTATGACAGAAATGTACAGACCCTCTGTTTCTCATGTTCTGCAGGTGAGGGACAGGCTCTCGCACAACACTATGCTGGGTAAAGAGAACATGACTGAGGCTCAGAAGGCTCAAAAGTACGGGTATGACCACCACAGCAGAGGGAGTACAGAGGGAGTACATACGTGGCCAGAAGGTGCTACTGCTGCTGCCCTCCTCAGAGCACAAACTGTTGGCCAAGTGGCAGGGGTCGGTTGAAGTGGTCAGCAGGGAAGATCTTTCATGTGAACCTTCTAAAGAAGAGGAAGGAGAGGAAGAAGACAATGGCTTTGGTAAGGAAAGTGGAGGACGTGGAGGCTGCTGAAGGGTGTTTTCCTTGTGAGGAAGGCCAGGAGACTAAGCCAGACATCAACCATCTGTCAGGGGAGAAGAAGGAGGGGCTCACTGTGAATGGAACCAAGTATGTTGTTACCAGGGAAGATGTCCTGTACTTGGGCCCTCAAGTGGCCAAGTAGCAGCTATGCAAAACAGTTCTACTCCTGGCACACGGGCTGCTGTGAAGTCCTTCCTGGGGCTCATTGGCTAGTACCACCACTTTGTTCCAGACTTCTCAGATGTGACTTGAATGAGCAGGCCAAAACCAAGGAGCAGAAACCATTCCTGCGGACCACAGCCTGTGAAGAGGCATTTCAGAGACTCAAACGGGTGGTATGTAGCCATCCAGTTCTGGTCAGTCCAGACTTCTCGAAGCCTTTTGTGGTGCAGAATAGACTGATACATCCAAAGTGGGACTACGAGCTGTGCTAGCTCATGGAGAGTCAGGACATAGTGTCCGAATATTTATCTTGTCACCCAGGCTCTGAAATGGCTGATGGGGTGGGAAATGTGAAGGGAGGCCTTCACGGGGTGCCTGAGTGGATGCATTAATGTTTATGTGCTTATCCTTTATTATACTGGCCAGTGTCATAATCCATACTTCCTCAACTTAGTTATATGCATACTTTCATCATTACACCTTGATCCATTGTTCTTAAGTAGTTGTATGTGATGTTATTTTGTTGTACTATCATTTTGTTTTCTTTGTTCCCTCTCTCTCCTCCCTCTATCTCTGATCACAGGTGGCAGAGGGGAAGGGCATTTGAGGTGGTGCATTTGGGGTGGGGCCTGGGTTCTGGGAGAACATGTGAGAGGATGTCTCCGTGAGAATCCATTTTGCATTGCCACCCGTACCATGATCTGTTTCTTATTTTCAGCCTAAGGGCCAAGTAACAAGCCATATTAAATTTCCCTTTACTTTTCACGTGATACGTGGTCTTGAGTTTCATTCAATATTCAGTCAGTGGCCTGTCTGTGGCAGATACAGTATGAAGAAGTGAACTCCAACCATTGCTGTCACTGTCACCCACTCGTGAATACTGATAGTGCTTCTGAACTTCCCTTCAGTTTCCATTCCAGTTCATATATGGGAGTAATGAAAACAGTTGAGAGCATGTTGGAATGGCTTTTTGTATAATTTGGGAGATTCATATAGGTGCCCCCTGTATTGTTTTTCATTACAGTAGGAGCTATCTTTTCAGTTTCTCTCCTTCAAACTAGTAGGTAAACATACTTTTTTGTCTGAGAAACCTACCCTTCACACCGGAGGTAGACATGATCAACAATTCACCCCAGCTGTGTTTTATGGTCTTGTTATAGACTGTAACGGTTTTCTTCCTCTTCTGACGAGGAGTATGACGGATCGGACCAATGCGCAGCGTGGTAAGTGTTCATGTTATTTAATGGAACAGAAACACTAAACAAAATAACAAAGAGAGTGAAACGAAAATGAAACAGTCCTGTAAGGTGCAGCAACACAAAACAGAAAACAACTACCCACAACCCATAGTGGGAAACAAGCTGCCTAAGTATGGTTCTCAATCAGAGACAACGATTGACAGCTGCCTCTGATTGGGAACCATACCAGGCCAAAACCAGAAAGGAAATAAAGGTCAGAACGTGACAGTTTCCCACCCCAAAGGTTTGGACTCCGGCCACAAAACCTAAACCCATAGGGGAGGGTCTGGGTGGGCATCTGTCCGCGGTGGAGGCTCTGGCGCGGGACGAGGATCCCACTCCACCATAGTCTTGGCCCACTTAAGTGGCGCCTTTTGAGCGGCGAGACCCCCTTACAGCGGGACCCGAATAGGCGGGAGACTCTGGCAGCGCCGGACAGGCAGGAGACTCTGGCAGCGCCGGACAGGCGGGAGACTCTGGCAGCGCCGGACAGGCGGGAGACTCTGGCTGCTCCGGAGTGAAGGGCGGCTCTGGCAGCTCCGGACAGGAGGGAGACTCTGGAGGGAGAAGACGGAGAGACAGCCTGGTGCGTGGGGCTGCCACAGGACCCACCAGGCTGGGGAGACCTACAGGAGACCTGGTGCGTGGAGGAGGCACTGGATGGACCGGGCTGTGGTGGAGCACTGGAGCTCTGGTGTGCAGCCTTGGCACCACTCCTCCAGGCTGGATGACCACTTTAGCCCGGACCCTCCAGAGTGCAGGCACAGGTTGAACCGGGCTGTGGGTGAGCACTGGAGATCTGGTGCATACCACTCGCACCTGTCCCTTAGGCTCAATGCCCACATTCGCCCGGCACGGGCGGAGAGCAGGCATAGGGCGCACTGCACCCTCCCAGTGCCCCGGAGACACAGCACACAGAGCCGGTGCAGGATACCCTGGGTCGAAACGGCGTACCGGAGACCAAACACGCTGAGCCGGCACAATACGCCCTGGCTGGATGCCCACTCTCGCATGGCACCCGGGCTATGAGCGCGTACTGGCAACACCGTGCGCTTGACCGCATAACACGGTGCCTGACCAGTACTAAGCTTCTTCCGGTAAGCACGGGGAGTTGGCTCAGGTCTATCGACTGACTCCGCCAATCTCCCCGTGTGCCCCCCCCAAAAAAAATTGAGGGCTGCCTCTCGTGCCTGTTGCGCTGCCTTACATCATATCGCCGCCACTCAGCTTTCGCTGCCTCCAGTTCTTCCTTGGGGCGGCAATATTCCCCAGCCAGTGCCCAGGGTCCATTGCCGTCCAATATCTCCTCCCAAGTCCAGGAGTCCAGAACCCTCTGCTCCTTGTTACCACGCTGCTTGGTCCTTTGGTGGTGGGTAGTTCTGTAACGGTTTTCTTCCGTTACAGGTCAGGACGTGACATAGACAGTGATTTTGTGTTCCAGAATGCAAAACAAAACACCCTGCTCCTGGCTCTTCCTGTGCTTTTCCACTGATGACATCAACCTAAACGCCTCAGAAACATCCATCAGACACAGACTGTGCATTATCAGACACTGTTATGTTTAAAGCGCAAGACATCCAGTTCCGTGTTTCCTTCCATAGCTTATGTACAATGCACAACTCCATGCTCAAACGGCAAACAAAGCAGACAAAAAATGTATTATCTTCAAATAGTAACATTTATTTTGGCATGCATGCCCCCAGCTAGTTCAATATTCGGCCAGGATTCAATCCAAGTGCAATGCACTATCAACAAGGCAATTTCCCTGACATTCTTAGAGATTACATTCATGGTAAATGCTGGGGATGTTGGTGTCACGCCCTGATCTGTTTCACCTGTTCTTGTGATTGTCTCCACCTCCTCATGTCGCTTATTTTCCCAAGTGTATTTATCCCAGTGTTTCCTGTCTCTCTGTGCCAGTTCGACTTGTATGTTTTCAAGTCAACCAGCGGGTTTTGCCATGCTCCTGTTTTCTATTCTCTTTTTCTAGTCTTCCCAGTTTTGATCCTTGCCTGTTTTTTTCTTCACCTTCTCCCTGTAGGCTGTCTCGTCGTTGTTGGTAATCAAGCCCACTACTGTTGTCCAGTCTGCAAACTTGATTGAGTTGGAAGCGAGCATGGCCACGCAGTCGTGTGTGTACCGGGAATACAGGAGGAGGCTGAGCACGCACACTTATGTGGCCTCAGTGTTGCGGGTCAGCGAAGTGAGATGTTGTTTCCTACCTTCACCACTTGGGGGCGGTAGAAAGTCCAGAACCCAATTGCACAGGATGGGGTTGAGACCCAGTCCTCCAGCTTGATAATGAGCTTGGAGTGTTCTATGGTGTTGAATGCTGAGCTGTAGTCAATGAACAGCATTCTTACATAGGTATTCCTCTTGTCAAGATGGGATAGGGCAGTGTGCAGTGTGATGGCGATTGCATCGTCAGTGGACCTGTAAGGGCGGTATGCAAACTGAAGTGGGTCTAGGGTGGCCAGTAAGGTGGAGGTGATAGGATCCTTGACTAGTCTCAAAGCACTTCATGATGACAGAATTGAGTGCTACGGGGCGGTAGTCATTTAGTTCACTTATCTTTGCCTTCTTGGGTACAGGAAAAATTATGGCCATCTGGGGACAGCAGATTGGGATATGGAGCGATTGAATATGTCCGTAAACACACCAGCAAGCTGGTCTGCGCATGCTCTGCGGACGCGGCTAGGAATGTCGTCTGGGCCAGCAGCGTTGCGAGGGTTAACACTTTAAAATGTTTTACTCACGTCGGCCACGGAGAAGGAGATGGGGGGCACAGTCCTTGTTATCGGGCCGTGACGGTGGCACTGTATTATCCTCAAAGCGGGCAAAAAAGGTGTTTAGTTTGTCTAGAAGCATAGGGTTGGTTTCCATGACATGGCTAGTTTTCTTTTTATAGTCCGTGATTTCCTGTAGACCCTGACACATACGTCTAGTGTCTGAGCCATTGAATTGCAACTCCACTTTGTCCCTGCACTGGCACTTCACTTGGGGTGAATAACTACACTGTTTATATTCAGCCATATTCCCAGACCTATTTCCATGGATAAATGTGGTGGTTCGCGCTTTCAGTTTTGCGCGGATGCCGCCATACATCCATGGTTTCTGGTTAGGGCAGGTTTTAATAGTCACAGTGGGTACAACATCTCCAATGCACTTCTTTATGAACTCACTCACCGAGTCAGCGTATAGATCGATATTGTTCTCTGAGGCTGACCGGTACATATCCCAGTCCGCGTGATCAAAACAATCTTGAAGCGTGGATTCCAATTGGTCAGACCAGCGTTGAATGGTTTGAGTCACTGGTACAGCCTGTTTGAGTTTCTGCCTATAAGACGGTAGGAGCAAGATGGCTTTGTGGTTGGATTTGCCGAAGGGAGGGCGGGGGAGGGCTTTGTATGCATCGCGGAAGTTAGAGTAGTAGTGATCGAGTGTATCAAGCCTGCGCATAGTGCAATCAAAATGCTGATAGAATTTAGGTAACCTTGTTCTCAAATTTGCTTTGTTAAAATCCCCGGCTACAATAAATGTAGCCTCAGGATGTATGGTTTCCAGTTTACATAGAGTCCAGTGAACTTGCTTGAGGGCTGTCTTGGTGTCTGCTCGTGGGTGTATGTACACAGCTCTGACGATAACTGACGATAATTCTCTTCGGAGGTAATATAGCTGGCATTTGATTGTAAGGAATTTTATGTCAGAAGGACTTGAGTTCTTGTATGTTGTTATGATTACACCATGAGTCATTAATCATGAAGCATACACCCCTGCCCTTTCTCTTCCCAGAGAGGTGTTTATCTCTGTCAGCGCGATGCATGGAGAAGCCCGGTGGCTGAACCGATTCCGACAACAAATCCCGTGAGAGCCATGTTTCCGTGAAACAGAGAATGTTACAATCTCTGATGTCTCTCTGGAAGGCAACCCTTGCTCGAATTTCATCTACCTTGTTGTCAAAGTAGATGATGTTTTGGGTTGGCTTCTAGGATTAGATCCATTGTCCTCGGTAGTGGTCCAAGCAGAGGATCCGCTTTGGGAAAGTCGTATTCCTGCTCGTACTGTTGTTAAGTTGACATCGCTCTTATATCCAATAGTTCTTCCCGGCTGTATGTAATAAGAAATAGTACATAAAAAAACAAAATACTACATAGTTTCCTAAGGACTGGAAGCGAGGCGACCATCTCTGTCGGCGCTATCACAAATTTGTGACCTTGTTGCCGTTAAGTGGACGAATTTGATGACTTCCTCGACTAATTCTTCATTTATGTTAAATAGGTGTCTATTATGCATTTCCCGAATAAGTTTGGTCTACATTGTGCTGACTTTGAGACAAATGAAGGGATGTGTTGAAATGGAGGTGAAACGTACGTATAAGAGGAGCTTCCTGCAGTGTGGTAAAAATAATAGTACATATTCTGATTTTCTGTCGTGCGTGCAATGATGTCAGAGGGACAAAACCGTGTTTTTTCTTTCTTGTATTATCCCAAAAGGAAGTGGCAAATAAAAAATTACAGCTTTTATGGAAATTACATTAAATTAGACGGCTCATTTTATTGACTTTGTGTCTTTGTGGTTCCCATTGAACAAGTCTTGGCTAAATAACTGTTGCAATTGTTAAACACTGCCTTGATATGTTAGAATTGACACATCTTATTATTGGATCAAACATGTCACAATTCACAGAGCACACATTTGATTTTGTGTCTTTAGAGTAAAAGATAAATAGGATTTGCATGTTCCCTTGTGATTGGCGTTCCAGACAGTACTGAACAATTACAATCCTGAAAATCATACCCATTAAATATCAAAACAACCACCAATTATAAGTGCCAACTAGTTTACCCTGCATCCTTTGGACCCCCACTTGGGATTTCACATGAACTTGCTTATCGCCTCTTTATATTCGATTCTATTTAAGGAAATTAATACATTTATATATATGCATAATGATGTGGATTTGTGAATAGTGTGTGTTCCATAATGTATGACACAGTCTGTAACGGTTTTCTTCTGGTGAAAGAGAGCCGGACCAAAATGCAGCGTGGTTATTTTTGTACATCTTTAATAAAGATGAAAATACAACAATCTACAAAACAAGCAAAAAAAAAAAAAAAAAAAACGAAACAGTGCTATCTGGTGCCACAAACACAAAGACAGGAACAATCACCCACAAGAGACCTAAAGAATATGGCTGCCTAAATATGGTTCCCAATCAGAGACAACGATAAACACCTGCCTCTGATTGAGAACCACTCCAGTCAACCATAGACTTACCTAGAGTACTACTCTAACCACAATACCATACCTACAAACAACCCCAGACAAAACAAACCCCATAAATCCCCATGTCACACCTTGGCCTCACCAAAATACTAACGAAAACACAGAATACTAAGGCCAGGGCGTGACACAGTCCATTTTCCTAATCAGGGCCACCGTTTAGTAATGATCTAAACAGTGTAATCAGCTTGATTTTTCCAAAGAACCCTGACTGAAATATAATTTGCTGTTATCTATTCTGAAAACCTAATTAGAAGAGAATAAAGAGTGTTGGAAATGAGAAGAAGTGAGACAATTTCAAATCCCAGGTGAAGACTGCTGATGTGGTACTTGAAATGAATTAAACATTTTCTCATGGAAAAACAATCTGGATGATGTGGATGATCATAATGGGATTGTATTTGCTACTCTCAAGCTCAAATGACTTACGGAATGAAAATTCAACACATTTCAGTGGGTAATGGACTGCATTTCGTAATGTTTATGCATGGGGTTCTCATATAATAAAGTTTATATTTATATAGTCAATTACACAATCCTTTCTATCGGTTGAAAATGCCCATCTTTATTTCTCGGGATTATCATGGGAATGAAGTTCAATAACAATACTTTATTTACTATCCTAAGAGTTAAGATGGGTTTAAATTGCATAGACGCAGGAACAACATTCCAAGCTCTGACACCTCACACATCCGACACACTTCCTGATCACAGGCCACACCAAGTTTACCCCCGAATGGTGCTTCGGCCTCATCAAGCAGCGCTTCAGAGCAGAGTGAACACTTTGTCTGAGATTGCTGGTATTGTGAAGGACACCACTGTGACAGGGGTCAACATCCCATAGCTGGTTGGACTGGAGGATGGTGGAAAGCTATGGCTGGCAACAACACCTGACTCCGTACTTCAGGCCGCTGCCACAGATCAAGCAGTACCAGCACTTCAGGTGAAAATCATTTTCATTGTATTGCATGAGGTTATTCTTCTTATCTAAATTTGGGAGGTGAATAGATGTTGTGCAGGGTTGTAATGTCTTCTGATTTTTTGTTGTTGTTATTCCCTGTTTTACAGCTTCGATGCTCTGGAAGTTGTTGTCGCCAAGGAGCAGTCGGACTGTGGGGACCAGGTTTCATTTGCTGAGCAACGCTGACATCCTTCCTCCCATAGATGGTCTACCTGTACAAGCACCACCTGGACTGGACACAGCTAGACAAACGTATCTTTTTGAGAAGATCTGGGAGTTTTGTGATGAAGAGGCTATGGACATCACATGCCCTGCACCAAAGTCAAGGGCAGGACAGAAACAGGCTCTCCGAATATAGATTCCCTTGTTCATGCGTGGTTTTGACGGACCAGTCATCAGCACTATCTGCAGTCCCTCTATTCACATGACTCTCTCCTAACACACACGCCATACGTTGCTGCTGCTGCAAAAAAAGCCACTTTACCCCTGATTCTATGAATATAACTACCTCATTTATCACTGATATTTTTATTGATATTGTTCTTGTACATAGTGTATATTATTTTATTTTGACACTATCTATTTCTGATATTGCTACTATGCAAGTAGCCATTTGGCTGTTCTGTTTACACCTTTTGTAGAGACCCATCAACTTAGTATGACTTAGCAAAATATTGATATATAAACTTAATATTGATATGTGTGGTTGTAACATGATTTTGTGACATATCACAACAATATCATGTGACCACCACATAAATATATTATTATTTTATTATTTTTGAACAAATTCTTATTTTCAATGATGGCCTAAGAACAGTGGGTTAACTGCCTGTTCAGGAGCAGAACAACAGATTTGTACCTTGTCAGCACAGGGGTTTGAACTTGCAACCTTCCAGTTACTAGTCCAACGCTCTAACCACTAGGCTACCCTGCCACCCCAATATGGCTCATCCACATAAATATATGGCGCATGCATCTGTTTATGTACTGTACATGTGCACCTCACTCAGGTTTCAACTCAGGCCTTAACTTATGTATAGTATACTATGTGATAAGTGTGTGTGTAACAGTATATAAAGTATGCTAATGTACTGGTGTGAAGACATTTGGTCAGTGGTCAAAAGTACTTATGTAAAAATACTTTAAAGTACTACCTAACTACTGTATTTTTGGGGGGCTATCTGTACATTACTTTAGTACTTCTATTTTTGCCAACTTTTACTTTTACTTTACTACATTCAAAATAAAATCATGTACTTTTTACTCCATACATTTTCCCTGACACCCAAAAGTACTTGTTACATTTTGACAGGAAAATTGTCCAATTCACACACTTATCAAGAGAACATCCCTACTGCATCTGATCTGGCAGACTCACTAAACACAAATGCTCCCTTTGTAAATTATGTCTGAGTGTTGGAGTGTGCCCCTGCCTATCCGTCAATAAAAAAAAATAAGACAAAAAAATAGTGCCGTCTGGTTTAATATAAGGAATTTGAAATGATTCATGCTTTACTCAAGTATGACAATTTAGTACACTGGATGTGGCTGGGGGCTTTCACATGACCCATCAATCTAGACAAGTCTGTCTGGGTAAGCGTTATCCAATATTTATAAAATATTTTTATCTGGACACTTTCTGTTAACCTGAAAATGTTCCTTATTGTAGGCTGCTACCACTTTTAGCCTTCATTTTTACTACACTAATCACTGTTTAGCATATGACCTCACATGTGAACCCTTAAAGAGATGGGCGAGGCTGGCTTAAGAGGGTCTGAACAACACTTAATAGGTGTAGACAAAGCAGAGTTCTCCAGTAGGTACCAGAACTTTCAAAGGCCCTTTTCTCAAAAGTGAGTTTACAAGTGTATCAACTTTCAAAGCAGAATTACTTTCCCATTGTTCCTCAAAAATTCTGTGTATGATATACCATTTTGTAGCTCTGAGTCTCTACTTTAGCCAATGTAAAAAAAATATATATATTTAAAATGTTGTTACAAAAGACCGAATCCAGTTGGTGAGTCACAACTGTAAGCAAAGTTTGAAATTATTTTATTAAGTTAAATATGATATCTGTTTGGGTTTCTTGCGGTCAATTTGCAGTTGACAAATGATTTGTAATTATGTTCCGGCCCCTGACCATCCGCTCAACAAGAAACCGGCCCATGGATGAATCTAGTTGGTGATCCCTGGTGTGATATTAAACTTTTTGTTGTAAGAGTTGCATTATTTTTCTGTATGAACAATTCTGTAATCACAAGCGTTTTGACAAAATTCCAGATTTGTCTTAAAACAGAGGATGCTTTTAATGTTGCCACAGTGAACATTGTATGGTGTGTACTTTTTAAATTATTATTGGAAATTGGAAATTATTATGGAAAATATCTAAGTATACATTATATCAAATTACTCACATTTTCATTACAATATTTAAAATATGCATGATACCTAAATTTGACATTTTTGTTAATCGGCAAACCGTTGTTTTTTTTAAATATACTTAAATTCAGAATTTTTGTGTCATGATTGTTTTTTTTATAAGTACTCAAATATACCATTATCTATCAAGCACTGTAATAATTATTAATCTGCACACCTTCCCTCACTATAATGCAGCAAAAAAAGGTTTTGGTTGAGATGCTCTGCATCAAACACTTTAGATCTCACATGAACGACCAATACGTTTTCCCCATCCAATCCACTTATCATGTCAAAGCTGTCAAAGCATTTGACATTGTGACTTGGTATCACATGTGGTATCAACAGGGGTGTTACAGCCAACAAGCCAATGTGCCATGTATGCTTTATGTGTAATGGTCCCATGTGGCTCAGTGGTAGAGCATGGTGCTTGTAACACCAGGGTTGTGGGTTTGATTGCCATGGAGGACTAGTATGGAAATGTGTGCACTCACTACTGTAAGTTGCTCTGGATAAGAGCATCTACTAAAATGTGAAGTGCACAATTTGAGACAGAGTTTTGTAAGAATGAACAATGCAGAGTACGGCTGTCCCCATAGGAGAACGCTTTTTGGTTCCAGGTAGAACCCTCTGTGGAATGGTTTCTACATGGAACACAAAAGGGTTCTACATGGAGCACAAAAGGGTTCTACCGGGAACCAATAAGGTTCTCTTATGGGGACAGCCGAAGAAAGCTTTAAGGTTCTAGATAGCCTAGAACAGTGTCTGATGTCAGTCTATCCTCTTCCCTTCCTTACAGAAGAGCTAGCCTGGAAACAAAATGATGCCCAGAAAGCAGCAGCTGTTTTCAGTTATTGCCAGGCTTTTTATTACCAGACAGGGGACCTCCACCGGCTTTAGAGGGGCTATAATTTGATACTTTGAAATCAAATATTTCATGCCCCGTGTACACTGTTCACCAGTCCCACTCTCGTTTTAGTCCCTCTATTGTTTCTGACATGCTGTTCTACAGTGTATACCTAAGGGAAATTAAATAGGAGTCAGCTTTTGTGTTTGGATTAAGAAAATATTCAGATCCATCATTAGGGAAATAAATGCATGGTTATGACCAGGGCTATGTATGGCTCTGGTTATGACTATTTATAAGAGGTACATTTATTCACAATTTACACCATGATGACAGTTTACATGAAGAATACATTCACACACAGAGTGTAACTCAGACTAGAGGAAGATGATGAATTAGGCCTAGATAGATTTTTCTAAGGTTGGAAATTTTGGATTGGATTGATTGTCACTTGTCAGTGTGATTAGCTTCGTTGAGTTGAATGATAATGAAGGTTGTTACATGGTCTACAATATGACATGGTCTGCTTCAGACCTTATCTCAGAGTACCAACTCTGTCAGATTTTAACAAAATAGAAGAGGTGGGCTCTATTGATAACCTCTTATTTCATTAGGATGCCAATACCTGTGTGACAGAGAGAAGATAGACACTGTGGAGTTGAGAGCTGTGTGGTAGGTGATATGAGTGATCAATTCAGTTGACTATCAAGCTGTTGTAGTGGCTCAAAGAAAATAGAAGAAAATAAAAATGGTTGCATGTGGTTGAAATAGGATTTTCTCAGTCTTTATGAATTAAGTGTTTATCCTGAAGATCTGTGAAAAGGGTAATAATCCCTTTTGGTTCCTCAAAGAATGTGTCAGACAACAGGCTTCAGTTTGTTTGTCTGTCCATTGATGTCTGGAGGCTGGAAGTAACCATCCAGGATTTGGCTCACATCAACCTATTCTGTTCTTTGTTGGATTTCGTTCATGGAAAACCTCAAGCCATTCAGTATAGCCACCTGGCTTGTTATAAAGCTGAAGGATGAGGATAAAGAAATGTAACCAGTTCCAAATTCGATGGATCCTATGGATGGATTGACTGACAGTCCATTACGTCAATTTGATAGTTACAAAGTTTTAAAGCTGAAGGAACCACATTGTTTGAGGAACATCGCTCAACCAATCTGAGAAAATGTAGGTAACAGTTCCGTAATTATTTCTAGGTTGAAAATAACCTTGTTATTTTCAACCTAGCATTGTCTTGCTCTAAGCCTCCTATATTTCATTACTATGGCAACACAGTCCATCTCAAAACTGCACACTTAGACACTGCAGAAAACATAAGCACTTGGAAAAAAAACACATTGAATGAGCAACACAGGCCCCTCTCTCTCATTTTAATTGGATAGTCTATTTTCAGATAAGCAAAGTGAAAATGAAGGACTTTCATGGCATTCAATACATTTATGTGATGTTTATATAATTGTGCTAAGGTTGTACAACCTGTGTGACTACCGTAATTGATCATGTAACTGTGCTCTAAACCAGGGGTGAAACTTTCACTGAGGACGGGGGGGACGGGGACATTGCATTTTTGTCGCCCCCAGTTTTATCATTGGAATATGATACAAAACGAGGCAATGGTGTGTTTTAGGACCATGCGGACACCCCGAGCGGTCGGATAGGCTGTTTGGAGTGTTTATTTATTTAGGACCACACGGACACCACAGAGCAGGCTCACAGGCTGTGTGAAGGCAAAGCTGCTGGAAGGATGGCTGGACCAGCATGGGAGAGTTGAGCATAGTTCAGTGTGTTTGTGTTGCACTCTTTCACCGAGTTGGAAAAGGAAGCAGAACAAAAACTGGCTACTCTTTAGTTGACTGATGTAGCTGGCATGGTAACTTCTGTTTAACTTAATAGAAAAAAACTAAACTAATGTTTATTTGCAGTGCTGAGCTAGTATTGTAACTGACATGTAACGTTAGCTAATGTTTCATCTTCTATCGACTGAGGTGAATAAGTTATGCTAGTGAGTACCTACCACAGCCAGGTTAGCTCTAGCCTCTAGTTATCTGTCGGATGGCGATATGAGGTGGCTAATATTACTATTTAACAGTAGTTGTTTGTATGAAAATGTTTTGTAACCTTTGTTCTGTCACGTTTCAGAAGTAAATGAAATTGGCAAGCTTTCGCCAGTTGATGTACCGCTGGCTAAAAGTTGGCTTTAATTTTTGCCTCAATTAAACCATCGGCCAAACAACTCAAGATTTATATTTTATCCGTGCAATGTGAGTTGTATTAATCAGCGTAGTGTTATTGAGCTGTCAGCTTACCTAGCTAATTCTCTAGATTTCACTTTATTTAACTAGGCAAGTCAGTTAAGAACAAATTCTTATTTACAATGATGGCCTAGGAACAGTGGCTTAACTACCTTGTTCAGGGGCAGAACAACAGATTTTGTCAGCTTGAGGAGTCGATCCACCAACCTTTTGGTTACTGGCCCAACGCTCTAACCACTAGACTACCTGCCACCCCACTTGCAGTGATAAACAGCTTCCCTGTCATGGTGCACAGTAGAGGTCTGTGGGACCTATTTCTTCATTCCCACCTGCCACCGCAAGAACTGGTGCCAAACCCAACCACAGTCCCGCAATGTTATTTTAGGCAAATGTGACGCAGCTCACTTGCCAGCCATGGTCTTAGCAATTTTGTGCCCTATAGGCAATATCAAATGTGAAAAAATAACTTAATAGGTTAAATTACCAGAGATTCTCACATTGCCCTTACATTGTATTACGGGGCTATATCAGTCAACACTTGAATTCTCACGCCCAACTAGGAGAGGTAGGCTACTGAAGTTGAAGTAGTAAATTCTGAGTGTGTGAAAAATGCAGAAAAACGTGTGTTTTTAATACAATAGGTAGGCTAACGCAGAAAGAGGACCCTTTCAAAATAACGTGTGAGACAACAAAAATATTTTCATCCCAAAGTCGTCTCTCTGACCGCCCACTCCCACCTGCAGCATGAAAAATGCAGATAGCGCCACAATGATCTCTGTCGGAACCGCAGGCATCCTACAGGAATACAGCCCTCTAGTGCAGTCAGTACACAACACTATGCTCACTGTTTCTTAGCAGGATCAGATGGTGACGGGGTCCCAGTAGGGTCAGACAGCCAGGGAAGACCAGTCTACAGAGTGAATTTTGAAGTGTATTCAGTGAATGATACAAAGTTCCATCTTGAATTGATGGGTAGACTTATAGTAGCTACAGGAAAGTAGCTTAAAGCTATAGTCTGGGACCTGGGAGTAATGGTCATTTAAATGATTGAACCATTGATTATATTATTTGATCAAATAATGTATAAACGTACACCAAGGTAATTATTTGTCATGCCTCATTTTAGGTGAGCGGGGTAACAGGGGTCTCAGCAGAGTCAGGCAGCCAGGGAAGACCAGTCCGTGACAGAGGTGAGTTGAATTTTTGCAGAGACAACACTTTTTCTCTCTATCCAGCAAACACTGGACAATGCTATTTTATTAAGGCAGTCTGACAAACCTCCAAAGTTGATTTCTAAATGTTATCAAGAGTTTATAGAGGCTTTTCTCAATTACAAATTGTAAAACAAAAATGTGAGGAAGACCTGGGAGATGCTATTGATGATGTGTTATTAAATGTTATTATTCTGCTGGATGTTTAAAGCACAAAAGGGGACATATTTGCATATGTTGTGCTCTTGTGAAGGTTGGCTGAATTCTGGCAGAGTATGTTCTTTTATCTCAGCATATCTATAGATTTTTCCTTCTCCCTGTTTTTGTTTCCTTGGAAATGTTGATACTGGAGACTGTTATCAGAAGAAACTGTGTAACCTAGCATTTCTAGTGGCTAATAAATGCATTGCCATTAATTGGAAGGTTGGTTATCCTCCCACAATGTATGGAAGAAATGTCAAGTTATGTACAGAATCACTAGATTTGTTATAAGATTAAGGGTATACTGTGCAACTTTCATAAGGTCTGGAGGCCTTATATGGAATACTGAATGTAGGAGAGATTTAGGCAATCCCTATCTGCTGGGCTGCTCAGCCCTGGCCCTGGGGGTCTGCTGTACTGTTGTCACTCTGGCCTTGGCCTAACACACCTAAAAGCAATCATTAATGTTTCACTAAGATCCTAAATCTGAGTGGGGTGTGTTGGGTTGGGGTGCTACAGGGCCGTGGACCCCTAGGGGCAGGACAGGATGGCCCAGCTATTTTGTGTGCAAGTAAAAAAAAGCTTGACAGTACTATTATGCCTATGATATGAATTACAGTATTTGGAGGGTGTACTGTTTCTGTGTGTTAATGTGTAGGTGTGTGTGTGTGTGTGTTTTCATTCAACTTTGTTTTCCAAACCTTTCCATTGAGACAAAAGGAAGTTGTTTTAGGGAGAGAGTTGAGTTATTGACTAGACTGGTGGGGGGATCAGGCGTGTAGGCGGCTCGGGTTGGCTGGGTGGTCTGGCTGAAATTTGATATAGAGAATGTCTTAGAGACAATCAAAAGTTGTCTTTGTATTTCATTTGTAAGAGTTGTTCATTTATTAGGCTGTTGGTTAAAGGTGCAACACAATATTGATTATTGAATTATCATGGATCTAGTTCAGTCTTATCAATCACTTAAACATATTTAATAATCTCTTACCTAGCTTAATGACTGTGGGCATTTTGCTTCCTTTTGTTGTTCTAAATACAGATGGCTAGAAGGGCCGTCATATTAGAGTTATATTAGATTGTGTAGAAATGCAGGAAATCTGCTTTAGATGCCCACAAAAATGTGATAACCCCCAGACCCCCTGCCCAGTTATGTCCCACTCTGCAAATAGCACTGCTGGGTGATTTAAAATGTCATAGTCAATCGATCAATAATATAATTATACTCTTAGCAAACATTTACAATATGTAGAATCTATGAGAATAGAAAGGTTCAGAACTTTTGTGAAACATCACAGCACAGTTTAAAAAATATATGGGAAATATAAATCAAAACTGGAAGGGGTTCAGAGATAGATGGGAGGGTTTGAGTGGAGCTGAAGGATGTGACTAAAAACAAACAAAATATAAATATTGTATAATATACTGTGTCCGTAAAATGCATATAGTATGTCTAAACTGGAAGTAGAAGCATAAGTGTTGTTGTCCATTAGTTTACTGCAATTAGGGGAGGGATGGTAGGGTTAGGGGGAAATAATAAAGGAAAACATATATTTTTAAATATATATGGATGATTGGAAATGATGCAGACAATTACATTGACGGAAGCTGCAATCTATCTGCAATATTAAAGCTGATCTACCCCCCCCCCCCCCCCCATAAACAATTATATAATTGAATCACACCGGCCTTCTGAAAGGTAAACCTTATGTTACTGTGATAACTATTGAAGAAACAGTTCCCTCTGTCAGATGAGTTATCCTCATAAATATCAACGTTGGAGCTTTTTGCATCAATATTCATTACATATAGATGGCTATGGCAGCATCCATTTTCGCATTAGGTTCCCACAGTTTACAGGAGATTAACGCCCAATTGACCTTCCTCTATTGGCTTGTAACAGTTAGGTATCAGAGACTTTACGGACAGTGGACAATTAGATGGACCAGAAAAGGGAGAACTTTGCACGTGATGAAATATGAATTAGGATTAAATACAGACCAGCACAAATCAATACTACTTATGGATACTCCCTGTTCAATTAAATAAGATATTGGTTCACATTCACAAGGACGTTTTAAAAATGGTTTTTGTAATATCTAGACCTGTATGTGATTGGATATTATATTACATTCTATATTACAACTGTATCATTTTTACACCATTACAATATGTATGATTGTTATGCAATACACGCAATTGGATTGATTTCAATCAATGTTCAATTGAACAAATTAATGCGTGCATCGAAACAATAATGATCACGTTAGTACAAATAAATGGTGGTCATGAATTACATACGAATAGATGAACTCTATGGGGCTGGCTTTGTTTCCCACCAGACATTATTCTATGTTACACGTACAGGACGTTCCGATACCTTTCCGTTTCCTCGGCGAATGACTCCGACCTGAAATAATCAACGTCGTCGTACACATTTGAACAAAGGTCTTGGTTCTGAGTAAGAAACCTTATAGCAGATTCTAATCAAACTGAATACAGAAGCTAAAGATATTTGGTTATTTTCGAAAACGATTGCTAACTTGGAATAATGCTTAGCTAACATTAGCTAGCTTCACTCGCCGCAGCTTAAACAATAGGCCTCAGTTTAATTTCAAATAATACTTTAACTTGTTAGAGTTAACTACTTGTTACTCACTAATCGGTGTGATTAAAAAGTCGCCCGTGTTTAAACGGCACAACGTGAAATCATGTGGCAATGTGATCCTATCGGTTCTAGGCCTAGCTTGCTAGCACTACTAGCAGCTAGTAAACAACCAGGATTTCTAGGGGTATGTTACTAGGCTGGACATTACATTTTTAACAACGCTTTTTTTCTGATAACGATTTCATTGCATCCGCCGTGGAGCCCAGTTTTATAATGTGACCATATTTCCCATCTGTTTGCCGTCGTTTTGAAGTAATCACGAAAAAGCAGGCCTTATTTTATGGCATTTTCATCCTCTATTCGTTACATTGAGCACCAACTCGCCTTCCGAACGTTCTATTCCCAGTTTAGTGTTCTACTCCACAATGCCTGATTCGCTATTGTTGACAATGAGACCGCTCACGTTGTTTATAGTTCAAATGTAAACAACAATGACTCGATGAACTCGGCATGTCTGTCTAATTCTCTAACTATCTCGCAATGTGTATATTTGGATTGTTTAAATCAGACGCCATTTTAATCTCGAGAATCTCCTCTTTTTATAATTATGTAAATCATTTCCCCCCTACTTTCGAGTTTTTCCCCCTGTTTCGTCCGACGAATATATTGTAGTGGTAAAATAAAAAGGGATACATTTGCCATTTAGGCGAAATGAAATTCTAAGCATCACTCCAGTCAAAACAGGCTCTGTGAACGTTCGTTACCATTCATCTGCTATGGGCTCGCGCTAGTGTTCCATGTTAGCCAACGTTCTTTTGCCGTTTTTCAGCCTTGGCTACATTTTGTCTCGTTCTATTGTCCAGCCTAATGTTAATGCCAAAGCAGTCTCAATGACTTAACAAGCTAACTAACTTTCCTAAATGTTCAGAAATAACGTATATATTTTTGGAATATAACGTTAACTAATCTTGAAATGGGCATTCTCATTGACTAAACAACCAAAAACACATAAGTTGATATTTCGTAATGTACCAGAAAATTAATAGTTAACGTTAGTTATTTCTAGTTGTTCAGCCTCATTAATCCTGCTTTGGTCTGTAAACCTATTGCCAGGTTTGCCGGCTTCGTGACCTAGCTAATAGCAATAGCTTGGTGATTTGGTTTTCCTCTTCCATTGAAATATTCGTAACTGTCTTGCCTGGTTGTTGGTTGTCATTATTATGTCATTGGAAATTTCAGACAATATCCACAGGAAAGTTATTACATCGACTTCAAAACGTGTCTGTGCGTGGCTCTGACGGTTTGTTGATCACATGTGCATTTAGCACATGGGGATGTGTGAAACCCATAAAGTGTCCCCAGTTGAGTCGTCCGATAGTTTTTCGCGTGCCGCGACTAGTATGACGATTCGGGAGGGCGGTCACTTATGCTAGCAAGGCAGAGGTCCTGGGGTCCGAGCTTGACGTGAGTCAACTCAGGAGGAAGCGGTACTCTACTCTAACCCACAATGTAGGCGAAATGCATGTAATGTATGCGTACTAGTAGAGCTCATGCAGGGGTTTACATGTTTGTTTTTTCTTCTTGCATGTCAGGTGATATAAATCACAATGGCAGTAAAAGTTTAACAATACTTTCCTGTGAATATTTTGTTACATTTCCAAAGACATAATGCCAGATGGACAACTGGCGGAGGATGTTCAAATGACAGTTTATTCAACATTCTGGCTATACAATGCACATTACAAATATTTCCCAAACTAATCAGCAAGCTATTGCTAAAAGGTCAGGACACCAGCAATTGCCAGGTACCATTGGCCAACTAATAGCTACATGCACTGACATTATTTTCCTTCCTTGTGTAGACATTTGCCTGAAGATGACAGACCGCTACAACATTCACAGCCAGTTGGAGCATCTTCAATCTAAATACATTGGAACAGGCCATGCGGACACCAGCAAGTGGGAATGGTTGGTGAACCAACATCGGGACTCGTACTGTTCATATATGGGTCACTTTGACCTGCTGAATTACTTCTCTGTTGCTGAGAACGAGAGCAAAGCCCGCGTGCGCTTCAATCTCATGGAGAAGATGCTGCAGCCCTGTGGCCCACCTTCGGACAAACCTGACGATGCTTAGTCTAAGGAGTTCAACTAGCAGGAATTAGAAAATGTAGTTTTACTGTTTGGCTATCCATCATGTTGATTAGAAGTCATGTTTGAGATGCATGAAATGGAAACAATGTTGATAAAACAATGCATCAATTTTCCTTTTTCCCCCACCCATTTTATATTTGCCTTAAGAATTTGCATTGAAAATAAACATTGAAAAGAACTGGTTGTGGTCACGTGTTATTTGTCTTCAAAGAATTGTCCACTTGCCCGACTGCCATCTTGTCGTTACAAATGCCAGTGAGCATTGAGAATGATCATTGTAAAATGTTCTGAATTTTGCACCCTTATAAGAGCTTGTTGTCAATCACTTCAACAGTTATCTAAACATGTACTCAATGATTTTGATTAAATTCATTCCCAGAACTGGATAGTAATGAGTGCAGACCTGGGTGGAATACGTCAATACTTGAGGTGGCATTATTTATCTTGCCTGGCATGAGGAGTTTGGGATTATTTGAGTTTATTTGCAATTTGAAAAAGTACATATACAGACAGGACATGCATACAAAAAGTCCATGAGTTACTTCCATTGTGTTCCTTTTGGCAAGATTAAGGCAGGTGTCTCAAAGGGCGTGGTTGGATAATTATATAATCACCAACAAAAGTGGTCCTATAAAAGTCCGACTCGCTACTGAGCTCCCATGAGCCTATGGTTCAGTCATCAGCCAGCCATATTCTTTTTAAAATAATGCTTTATTGCTTTGAGTTGTGGTTGTGTTCCCCTCCACTGAGCGGCTATACAGGAAGGAGTTTGAAACAATATCAGAGTCTGGCACTGGTATTAGACAGGTGTACATCTCTAATATAATAATTAGATAGGTAGGTATCTGGGGGTGGAGTCAGTAATTCTGTGGACCAGACCCAGTTGAATTTGTACAACCATTTCCTCCAGAGACGTAGGCATGGGTGGACACAAGCCCACCCAATAAGATTGAGCAAAAACAAAACGTATACATTCTTTTTTTTTAAATACTCCCTGTTTACTGTGCTCTCAGTTTGAGGGAAACCTATGGAGGTACATGGCCCAGATGTATACAGTCCTAGTTACACACAAGATGCCAGTGGTTTGGCTTCAGAATTGTGTAGGCCTACATGGGAGACAATCTGTCTTAGTTTCTTTTTGTAGGCCGTGGTCACAATGTAGAAAATTCACCCTGTTTATTCTTGGCTATTCCATTTCAGATATTGTCCACTGAACTGGGCCTGTAATGGTTATGTTGGCCTTGGTTCTGATTGAAAAGATGCACCCCATTATCTTGTCCACCCACACACAATAAGCCTTATCATTAAAACGCCCATACAGAACCATGACTTTAACTACTTGTGCCTATGACAGAAGTAGAAAGACATTTCATTATGTGAGCGGAAGAGAGGACATGATGATTCAACGTTGAATAGAGAGCGAGCGAGAGATTACGTCATTGTGCCCACGCTGCTGGGGAAGGGGGGGGTGTGTGTGTGTGTGTGTGTGTGTGTGTGTGTGTGTGTGTGTGTGTGTGTGTGTGTGTGTGTGTGTGTGTGTGTGTGTGTGTGTGTGTGTGTGTGTGTGTGTGTGTGTGTGTGTGTGTGTGTGTGTGTGTGTGTGCGTGTGCGTCTGCGTCTGCGTGTGCGTGTGCGAGTGCGAGTGCGAGTGAGTGAGTGAGTGAGTGAGTGAGTGAGTGTGTGTGTGTGTGTGTGTGTGTGTGTGTGTGTGTGTGTGTGTGTGTGTGTGTGTGTGTGTGTGTGTGTGTGTGTGTGTGTGTGTGTGTGTGCGTGTGTGTCTGCGTGTGCGTGTGCGAGTGCGAGTGCGAGTGAGTGAGTGAGTGAGTGAGTGAGTGAGTGTGTGTGTGTGTGTGTGTGTGTGTGTGTGAGAGAGAGAGTCAATCAATTAATTAATTGGCAGGAACATCACCTAGCCGGGGTAAGTACTCACCGGCTGTCCCCACAGTTTGAATCATGGCTGTGGCGATGCTATTTCTGCTGTGTCAGGGCTGAGGACATTGGGAGGCTGCAGAAGTTTCTCTCCCACTGGGCTCCCATGGCCAGATTTGATTATTGTTAATGTTTTCCATTTTCCCAAGCTTGGAAAGATGTATACAATAAAGCAAAGTAAATAGTGGGAGCAAGATCATGTGATATCACTATAAACTATTCTTCAATGAATAAAATCAAATTGTATTTGTCACATGCGCCGAATACAACAGGTGTAAAACTTTGTGAAATGCTTACTTACAAGCCCTTAACCAACAAAGCAGTTTTAAGAAGTAAAAAAATAAAAGAGCAGCAGTAAAATAACAGTAGCGAGGCTATATACAGTGGGTACTGGTTAGTCAAGGTAAGTGAGTTAATATGTACTCTAGGTAGAGTTAAAGTGGCAATTCATAGATAATAAACATAGTGGCAGCAGCGTAAAGGTGTGGGGGGGACAATGCAAATAGTCTTGGTAGCCATTTGATTAGCTGTTCAGGAGTCTTATGGCTTGGTGATAGAAGCCATTAAAAAGCTTTTTGGACCTAGACTTGTAGCCTCCGGTACAGGTTGCCGTGGGTTAGCAGAGAGAACAGTCTATGACTAGGGTGGCTTAGGGCCTTCCTCTGACACCGCCTGGTATAGAGGTCCTGAATGGCAGGATGCTTGGCCCCAGTGATGTACTGGGCCGTACGCACTACTCTCTGTAGTGCCTTGCGGTCGGAAGCCGAGCAGTTGTCATACCAGGCAGTGATGCTCTTGATGGTGCAGCTGTAGAACATTTTGAGGATCTGAGGACCCATACCAAATCTTTTCAGTCTCCTGAGGGGGTATAGGCTTTGTCGTGCCCTCTTCACAACTGTCTTGGTTTGTTTGGACCATGAAAGTTTGGTGATGTGGCCACCAAGGAACTTGCAGCTCTCAACCTGCTCCACTACAGCCCCATCGATGAGAATGGGGGCGTGCTCTGTCCTCCTTTTCTTGTTGTCCACAATCATCATCTCTGTCTTGATCATGTTGAGGGAGTGGTTGTTAACCTGGCACCACACGGCCAGGTCTTTGACGACTTCCCCTATAGGCTGTCTCTTTGTTGTCGGTGATCATGCCTACCACTCTTGTGGTAGGTGGAGTGATGGAGTTGTGCCAGGCCATGCAGTCATGAGTGAACAGGGAGTACAGGAGGTGACTGTGTTGATGATCAGATGTTGTTACCTACCCTTACCACCAGGAAGTCCAGGATCCAGTTGCAGAGGGAGTTGTTTCGTCGCAGGGTCCTTAGCTTAGTGATGAGCTTTGAGGGCACTATGGTGTTGAACGCTGAGCTGTTATCAATTAATAGCATTCTCACATAGGTGTTCCTTTTGTCCAGGTGGGAAAGGGCAGTGTGGAGTGCAATAGAGATTGCATCATCTGGGGATGATGGGGCGGTATTTAAATTGGAGTGGGTCTAGGGATTCTGGGATAATGGTGTTGATGTGACCATATATGTGACCAGCCTTTCAAAGCACTTCATGGCTACAGACGTGAGTGCTACGGGTCGGGTAGTCATTTAGGCAGCCTACCTTAGTGTTCTTGGGCACAGGGACTATGGTGGTCTGCTTGAAACATGTTGGTATTACAGACTCAATCAGGGACAGGTTGAAAATGTCAGTAAAGACCTTTGCCAGTTGGTCGGCACATCCTGGTAATCCGTTTGGCCCTGTAGCCTTGTGAATGTTGACCTGTTTAAAGGTCTTACTGACATCTGCTACGGAGAGCGTGATACACAGTCGCCCGGAACAGCTGATGCTCTTACGCATGCTTCAGTGTTGCTTGCCTCGAAGCAAGCATCGAATTTATTTAGCTCGTGTCACTGGAAAGCTTGCGGCTGTGCTTCCCTTTGTAGCCTGTAATAGTTTGAAAGCATCGGAGCCGGTGTAGCACGATTCAATCTTAGTCCTGTTTTGAAAGTCATTGTTACTTGTAATATCTATGTCTCTAAGGTATATACATACTGTATGGGTCTTCCTATAAATAGTGGGGCCAATGTGTGACATTGTGGATGTGATATTTAAAAATACATGTAAAAAATATTTCTATGCAGTTCCACATGTGTACTTAGAGGAAAATGCAAATTGGCCTGTAACTCCACTTACAACAACATAGGACTATACAAACTTTCAGAACTGTCAGAAACCATGTAAGATAAGCTCCTCTGTGTGCTCATTGTCCTCACCAGGGTCTGATCTGACTGTCGTTCAGCGTTATAACCGCACGTGGTTTGACCACAACAGATTAGCGCAACAAGACAAGTCAATTGAAGTGGTGGAAAACAAGCGAGTGGCCACATCTCACAAAAACGGATCAAAAATGAAATTACGGATAATTATAAGGGAGCAGGAGAACTTAGACATCAGCTAGAATAATTACAAGGACTTTTCAAGCACCAAATTGAGGAAATGTCTGAATTTCAAGGTAGGCCTATTCCAGTACTTGGAATTTCTGAACATCAAATTAAATTTGGCTACTACAAACCCCTTTGCAGTGTAACATGGAAACCGAAATGTATTTATCATGTTTTATTACCAGATCATATTATGAAGAAGCCCACTAGGCTATGTCATTATATCCAGAACAGTGGTGATTTTAGCATGTAAATCTTGTTGAGGCAAACTCCCCCACATTTTCTTTATGCATGCCACCAAAGCCACAACACTAAACAATACATTAATTGCACTATATGGTGATAAACGGTGCCCACAAACTGTTAGGGCCTACATAAAGCTGTCCCAACAGCAAAGATTTATTTCCAGCACCATGGAGTAAAATCCTTACTACTGCTACACCTGGCTATCAGTGGAGCCTTGTCTGGGAGCGAAACAGTTCATTCAACCTCATTTACTGCCTTTAAAAAACATGGCTGACTTGCTTAAACATACAGTGGGCTCCAAAATTACTGGCACTCCTGACTGGCAATGCACAAACAATACTTAAAAAAATATAAACAATATAATTATAGCGATAAACTCAAAATACCAACATGTGAGAAATACTGTACTTTATTAATGTTTCAATGGAACCAACCAAAATCATTAAATTATTTAATACAAAATCAATTTAATCAAAATCAAGGTTTCATAATTATTGGCACTCCTCATTTAGTACTTAGTGCAACCACCTCTGGCAAGGATAACAGCATGGTGTCTTTTCCTGTAATGTTTGACAAGGTTAAGGAACACATTTGGAGAGATTTTGGACCATTCCTCTATGCAGATCCTTTCAAGATCCTTCACATTCTTGGGTTTGTGCGTATCAACTGCCCTCTTCCACTCAGCCCACAGGTTTTCGATTGGATTGAGGCCTGGCGACAGAGATGGCCATGGCAGAACATTGATTTTGTTGTCACAGAACCATTTCTGTGTGGATCTTGAGGTATGTTTTGGGTCATTGTCTTGTTGGAAAGACCACCTACGGCCAAGTCCCAGCCTTCTGGCAGAGGCAACCAGATTGTCAGCCAAAATTGCCTGATACTTGGTAGAATTCATTATGCCATCAATCTTAAACAGTGCCCCTGGACCTCTGGAATTAAAACAGCCCCAAAACATCACTGACCCCCCCTCCATATTTCACTGTGGGTATGAGGTGCTTCTCCTTGTATGCATCTCTGTTTCGATGCCAAACATGCCGATGCTGTATCTGACCAAAACGTTCAATTTGGTCTCATCTGACCAGAGCACCTTCTTCCAGTCATAATTTAAATGATGTTTGGCAAACTCCAAGCGCTGTGTCTTGGGGTCAGAAAGGGCTTTCTTCTGGCAACCCTTCCAAAGAGCCTGTGGATGTGGAGGTGGCGTCTGATGGTGCTTTTTGAAACCTGGTGACCCCAAGACGCCACAAAGGCCTGCAATTCTTTCACAGTGATTCTTGGGGATTTTGTTGCTTCTCTCACCATCCTTCTCCCTATCCTGGGGTCAAAGTGCATTTGCCTCCTCTACCCGTGAGGTTTTAAACTGTTCCATATCTTTAGAATTTTCTAATAATTGCCCTGACAGTGCTCAGTGGTATATTCAATCGTTTGTAGCCATTACCAGGTTTATGAAGGTCTACAACCGTCTGTCTCTTTTGAACTGTTAGTTCTTTTGTTTTCTTCATGGTGTTGGATGACAGCGGGATATTGCATGTGTGTTACCTCATTTCTATACCCTAGTGAAACAGGAAGTGATGTAATGGCTCAATATAGTTCCTTAAGACTTAGATCAACTTAAATAAGTGGAATTTAATTTGTGGTTTAATTTTGGTAGATGTTATTTACAATAATATTTAAGGGTGCCATTAATTGTGAAACCTTGATTTGGAGGACAATGATTTGTAATTAAATCAATAAATTACTTTGGTTGGTTCCATTGAAAGATTAATAAAGTACAGTATTTCTCACATGTTGGTATTTTGTATTTATCTCTATAATTATATTGTTTATATTTGTTTAAGAATTGTTTGTGCATTGCCAGTAATTTTGGAGACCATTGTATGTGGTTTCTACTGACAATTGAGATTAACAAACTATGGCATTAGTGGATGACGAGCGGATGAAATGAGTTATTTCGATTAAGACATTAATGAGCGATCTAGGACAGATGTAGTCAATATAACTATTTGTTCAGCACTTTTGAAATATACAGCGACAGAATTCGGAACATGGGCCGTTCTTACAGTTTTTTCCCTGTACACCAAGTCAGAACCGTAGGCTAAATTATGAGGGGGAAAGGGACCAAATTATTAGGGTGAGGCACATGAGCTACTAACAGCTTACTACACTACATAAACTTAGTATTACTTTCTTAGCTACAGTATACATATCTCCCTGGCATATTACGTCATTTATACAGCAATATACAATACATTTTTGGACTCACTTTGTTGTGCTGTGCTCACTTGAACAGGAAGGTGGCGCGGCAGTCCTCCTTGTAGGCACATTTTGTCATAAAAGTCTGGTGTTCTCTGGATTTATGGTGCATTCAAGACAACTGGGAACTCGGGCAAAAAAACAAGGTTGATCATAACGTCAGTTATCTTCCGGTTGGAGCTCTAGAAAGAGGCAGAGTTTCCGAGTTGGATGACCGTTCAAAACACATTTTACCAGTCGGAGCTCGTTTTTTCCCCCCAGAGTTCCCAGTTGTCTTGAACTCACTGAAGTCTGCGATTTCCCAGTTCGGAATGTTTATCCTTTTAAGCTTAGATAAGAGACCCTTAAACCTAGACTTAGACCACACACCCACTCCACTGAATAACAGGCTAGTGATTTGCTTTGCAATGCTTGCAGTTAGCCACTGATTCCTTCCAAACCACTCATTGTTGAATTTGCGATTTCCAACTTGTGTAAAGTTTATGTCCAATGGCCGATGAGCACCGATACTTTTTTATCTATAATTTCTCTTCATATTATTGAAAAGGATTTGCCAGTAGATTGTCGATGTGATTCATGATGACTGCTTGTCTAGATTGCTAGCTAAGATTTTGAAAGTATGATGTTGACATGATCAGTCCAATCAAAGCTACGGTAGATATAACGTGATTTGACGTCATTTTATCTGTGGACAATGACCTTGAGCCTTCTTGGATGGGCACTTGTAATGTACTAACTCTCTGACAGCACCCAAAGAATTTTCAAAATCTACCTGTAGATTTTGCAGTGACGTAGTCTCCCCATGAGTGACAGAACACTGAGCCAATCACGGCGCAACTAGAGAACATTACCAACCCCTACACTCCGTATTTTCCACCGGCTACCCCACCACCACAGTAAGCACTGAACTAGGCTGACATGCCTGTATTTTGGAGCTGCCTTACTCAAGAAGGCAAAAGATAAACCATGTTTGTATGCAGCTTTATTAACAGTTTTTTTTTACATTGTTTGCAAACTGATATGTGACACATTAATGTCAAAATAACATGCAAAACAGGTGGGGCTCTGCTCAAAACATACGAAGACATGAACTCATTACCTTGATGCTTCCTCTGTTAAATCTAACGACTCCCTGCTGTAAATCAAGCAGACTACCACAGATGATCAACATCAATTTGCTAGGGATATTAGATACATCATCAATCCAGTCACAACTGTCTTCACCGGTTTAACGAATGAGACACAAATATTCTGGACATTCCTCGCAAACCCCTTTTTTTCAGCACTTGGGCTGTTGGCGCTTTTTTATTTATATTTTTTATTTAACCTTTATTTAACGAGGCAAGTCAGATAAGAACAAATTCTTATTTACAAATTACTTGTCCCGAAGCCAATGCCAAGCGTCATGTCTGGAGGAAACCTGGCACCATCCCTATGATGAAGCATGGTGGTGCCAGCATCATGCTGTGGGGATGTTTTTCAATGGCAGGGACTGGGAGAATAGTCAGGCTTGAGCAAATTTCAGAGAGATCATTGATTAAAACCTGCTCAGGACCTCAAACACCTTCCAACAGGACAACAAACCTAAGCACATAGCCAAGACAACGCAGGAGTGGCTTCGGGACAAGTCTCTGAATGTGCTTGAGTGGCCCAGCCAGAGCCTGGACATCTCTGGAGGGAACTGAAAATAGCTGTGCTGCTATGCTCCCCTCCAACCTAACAGAGCTTGAGAGGATCTGCAGAAAGGAATGGGAGAAACTCCCCAAATACAGGTGTGCCAAGCCTGTAGCGTTTACCAAAGCAAACTCAAGGCTGTAATCACAGCCAAAGGTGCTTCAACAAAGTACTGAGTAAAGTGTCTGAACATTTATGTTAATGTCATATTTCAGTAAATGTTTTAAATATTTGTTTTGCAAAAATCCTAAACAGTTTTATCTTTGTCATTATGGGTTATTGTGTGTAGATTAATGAGGGGGAAAAAACAATTTAAAACATTTTAGAATAAGGCTGTAATGTCACCAAATGTGGAAAAAGTCAATGGTTCTGAATACTTTCCGAATGTACTATATCAAGTAATGGAATGCAAATACATCACCCCCATATGTATTTTGACAGTGATGCTAAAATTCAAAATGTGGCTCTATACTACAGTATTTTGGATTTGAGATCTATGTTTCATATGAGGTGACAGTACAGGATGTCAGCTTTTTTAAGGGTATTTTAATACCGTTTAGAAATGAAAGTACTTTATGTATCTATTTGTCCGCCCCAGTTGAAGAAGTCATAAGTATTTGGACAATTTCTTTTGTATTTGGTCCCATATTCCTTATACACAATGACTATATCAAGCTTGTGTGACCCTACAAGCCTGTAGTCATTGTGTGCAAGGAATGTGGGACTAAACTTTTGACTACTTTAATACACTAAGTGAATTTGTCCAAATACTTATAAGTTCTTTAAAGTGTGGGACTAGATACATAAAGCGCTTTCATTTCTAAATGATGACTAGATGGAGCTCTATTCCACATCAAGTAACTCAGTCAAACAGTAAAATCAAATTTTAAACTACACGTTATGGAACAGTGTAGACTGTGAAGAGACATGCACACACACAGCTTTGCAAACACATGCAATCTACACACACACAAAAAAGTTATTTTGCTGTATTATTGATTTTGTATTGTAGATATGTAGTTAATACTAGATATGTAGTATTGTAGTTATGGTAGAGTAGTAATATAGTAGTGTAATAATGTGTTGTGTTATGTATTGTTTTAGTGTATTTAATTGTTTATAGACCCAAGGAAAAGTAGCTGGTGCTTTGTGGCAGCTAATGGGGATCCAGAATAAAATACAAATACAAAAAAAACATAAAATACCCTCAAATAAATGCTGACATTCTGTACTGTTGCCTAATATGAAATCTATCAAATCTAAAATGGAGTACTGCATAGAGCCACATGTATATATATATATATATATACACAGTGGGGAGAACAAGTATTTGATACACTGCCAGTTTTGCAGGTTTTCCTACTTACAAAGCATGTAGAGGTCTGTAATTTTATCATAGGTACACTTCAACTGTGAGGAATCTAAAATAAAAATCCTGAAAATCACATTGTATGATTTTTAAGTAATTTATTTGCATTTTATTGCATGACATAAGTATTTGATACATCAGAAAAGCAGAACTTAATATTTGGTACAGAAACCTTTGTTTGCAATTGCAGAGATCATACGTTTCCTGTAGTTCTTGACCAGATTTGCACACACTGCAGCAGGGATTTTGGCCCACTTCTCCATACAGACCTTCTCCAGATCCTTCAGGTTTCGGGGCTGTCGTTGGGCAATACGGACTTTCAGCTCCCTCCAAAGATTTTCTATTGGGTTCAGGTCTGTAGACTGGCTAGGCCACTCCAGGACCTTGAGATGCTTCTTACGGAGCCACTCCTTAGTTGCCCTGGCTATGTGTTTCAGGTCATTGTCATGCTGGAAGACCCAGCCACGATCCATCTTCAATGCTCTTACTGAGGGAAGGAGGTTGTTGGCCAAGAACTCACTATACATGGCCCCATCCATCCTCCCCTCAATACGGTGCAGTCGTCCTGTCCCCTTTGCAGAAAAGCATCCCCAAAGAATGATGTTTCCACCTCCATGCTTCACGGTTGGGATGGTGTTCTTGGGGTTGTACTCATCCTTCTTCTTCCACCAAACACAGCGAGTGGAGTTTAGATCAAAAGGCTCTATTTTTGTCTCATCAGACCACATGACCTTCTCCCATTCCTCCTCTGGATCATCCAGATGGTCATTGGCAAACTTCAGATGGGCCTGGACATGCGCTGGCTTGAGCAGGGGGACCTTGCGTGCACTTTAATCCATGACGACGTAGTGTGTTACTAATGGTTTTCTTTGAGACTGTGGTCCCAGCTCTCTTCAGGTCATTGACCAGGTCCTGCTGTGTAGTTGGGCAGATCCCTCACCTTCCTCATGATCATTGATGCCCCACAAGGTGAGATCTTGCATGGAGCCCCAGACCGAGGGTGATTGACCGTCATCTTGACCTTCTTCCATTTTCTAATGATTGCGGCAACAGTTGTTGCCTTCTCACCAAGCTGCTTGCCTATTGTCCTGTAGCCCATTCCAGCCTTGTGCAGGTCTACAATTTTATCCCTGATGTCCTTACACAGCTCTCTGGTCTTGGCCATTGTGGAGAGGTTGGAGTCTGTTTGATTGAGTGTGTGGACAGGTGTCTTTTATACAGGTAACGAGTTCAAACAGGTGCAGTTAATACAGGTAATGAGTGGAGAACAGGAGGGCTTCTTAAAGAAAAACTAACAGGTCTGTGAGAGCTGGAATTCTTACTGGTTGGTAGGTGATCAAATACTTATGTCATGCAATAAAATGCAAATTAATTACTTAAAAATCATACAATGTGATTTAAAAATGAAAAAATCTCACAGTTGAAGTGTACCTATGATAAAAATTACAGACCTCTACATGCTTTGTAAGTGGGAAAACCTGCAAAATCGGCAGTGTATCAAATACTTGTTCTCCCCACTGTGTATATATATATATATATATATATATATATATATATATATATATATATATATATATATATATATATATATTATTATAAAAATAAAAATACATCTTCAGTGTCCAAATATGTATGGAGGGGAGTGTATAATAATAATAATATATTAATATAACCTTATTTAATTTATGAGTAGTGGACCTGGACTCATAGTGATGCACAGAGTGGATGTTCATAGATGTAACAGGAAATATACTTTTCAATTGAGTAAAGATGTATGTGTATTCTTCTACATATTAATCTGTAGTTAAACGCCCACAGAATGGAAGCATTCTTTTACACTAATTCACAGTGATGACTCAGATATAACCCTGAGTGATTTCCAGGTCACAAATGTAACATCATGCTGTCTGTAATTATACTGCTGGGTCTAATGTTGACATTGTCAATTAATTGTCTGTTTAAATGGATTGAATGCATTGTGTCATGAACTTCTGTGCAATTTATTCATTTATTTAACCATTCAAACCACATCTGTGGTTTGTATTTGCTCAGATATTTACTTTCACATATTTCTTTAGATACAGTGAGCTCCAAAACTATTGGGACCGTGACACGTTTTGTTGTTTTGGCTCTGTACTCCAGCACTTTGGTTTGGAAAAGATACAATGACTATGAGGTTAAAGTGTAGACTGTCAGCTTTAATGCGAAGGTATTTTCATCCACATTGGGTGAACGAGTTGGGACATTGCTTACATCCGCTATGACAGGCTCATTCTCCACCCTCCCTCCCAAAAGCCTGGACGGGATGAGAACCAAGCCTATGGGTTCGTTGGTTCAACCCCGCAACACACACACACACACACACACACACACACACACACACACACACACACACACACACACACACACACACACACACACACACACACACACACACACACACACACACACACACAGATTATGGACTGCTGAATGTATATTTTTTTTTCTTGCTTTGTTTGCCCTTTTCCATGTCTATCTCTGATAACCTACCCAGGAAAGGCCTGAAAATAGTCCATATTAATATATTTAGCCTTAGAAATAAGATTAATAAAATCTATAATTTGCTAACATCAGATAACATTCATATATTAGCTTTTTTTTTCATTTGATGATAAACCAGTAGCAATACAAGGTTATAAAATGTATAGAATAAACCGGAATCTGTATGGGGGAGGTGTGGCTGTATATATTCAGAGCCATATCCCTGTAATGCTTAAAGAACATCGTATGTCAAGTGTTATTGAAGTGTTGTGGTTGCAGGTTCACCTGACACATCTAAAGCCTTTTCTTTTGGGGTGTTGCTATGGGTCACCAAGTGATAAGTCAGTATCTAAATAATATGAGTGAAATGCTTGATAGTGTATGTGATGTGAATCCAGAGGTCTACTTTTTTGGGGACCTGAATATTGACTGGTTTTCATCAACCTGCCTGTAATCAAGTGCCTGTAATTTGGTTCAGGTTAATAATCAACCTACCAGGGTGTTTACAAACATTACAGGAACAAGATGTAAGATGTATTGATCACTTAGATGGAAAGCTACTGTGGATGGTAGCTGACACTATAGCCACTCCTAACTGTCGTAATTATCTTTAATCTGAGCCTAGAGGAAAGTCTTTGTCCTCAGGGCTGGAGAGAAGCCAAAGTCATTCCGCTACCCATGAAGCGGCCTTTACTGGTTCTAACAGCAGACCTATCAGCTTGCTTCCAGCTCTTAGCAAACTGTTGACATTTCTTTCCTCTTGAACAAATTCAATGCTATTTCTCTGTCAATAAATTAACAGACTTTCAGCATGCTTATGTTCCTCAATGACATACATGACCGATGATTGCTTGAAATAAATTGATAAGAAGATGCCTTTGATATGATTGACCTGTTGTTGAGAAAACGTATGCGTTAAGGCTTTTCAACCTCTGCCACATCGTGGATTCAGAGCGACACAAGAAGCACTTTAATCTCACTGTATCTCTCTGTTCTCTAAACTCATTAGGAAGTAATAGAAAACATTCAAATGGATAAATCCCAGGTTCACAAAAAGGAATCCATCTGGGAGAAAAACGGATTGAACACTGCCTTTTGTGAAATATTTATAGATCAAGATGGAATACAAACCTAGGCAGTGTACCAGATGGGGAAAGTCATCCTGCTAGTGAAATCACATTTTCCAGGTGCATGACATCTACAAGATAGTCTGAGGGCAGATTGAGCAAAAGTGTCATCATTTAGTCAGAGCCTTAGCTAGGATGAGCCGCTTCCCTTAACCCGTTCACAGAGGCACTTTCATTACACACATGCCGCCAAAGCCTCTGCAGATAGCTGGCAGGCTGGTATGGCAGATGAGCTGTGAAAAATTGGGTTATCAATTTATCCTTTAATGTACTTTGGTAGCAGTCTGTGACCAATTAAAGTGACATGCAGTCTGCGAGGAGCACAAAGAGGACATGTGGTTCATTTAGCAACCTTTAAAAAGCATTTACCTGCCACAATACAGTAACTTAAACTTGTATAGTGGTATTTAGTAGGGGAACAATACTTGATTTATCGTGAAAGCCATTTGCAACCTGTTCAGAGCAGTATATCACAACCCTTATAATAGGTTCAGCTATCCTAGTCTGAAATTACATTGCTACCAACAACATCTATTAATATTCAAGTTGGATTTGTATCGACTCATTTTAATTTCTCCTTAAAATATGTATTTTTCCATTTGATTCATTTCACTTCATTGCAGTCGTTCACTAAATTAAAAGGTCAATTGGAAAGCACAGAAATGATTCAGTCCTGAGGGATTTGTCATACGTTGGTGTGTACACTGAGTGTCCAAAACATTAGGAAGACCTGCTCTTTTCATGACATAGACTGACTGACCAGGTGAAAGCTATAATCCCTTATTGATGTAACTTGTTAAATCCAATTCAATCAGTGTAGATGAAGGGGAGGAGACAGGTTAAAGGATTTTTAACCCTTGAGAGAATTGAAACATGGATGTAAAGCCTGGCTTCATCAACTTCAATTAGAGTGGGCCGCATTGCATTTGTATAACTATTAGTCAACGTATGTGGACTGTATACCAGAAAATCCAGAACACTCCAACCAGGATTTCTATAAAACCTGAGATTTTTGGAAAGTTACCAGAATTTTGCAACCCTAGGTCTGTGATATATAATTATGAGTTATAATAGTAGCTACACTGTGTTCCATATGATTAGAAGAGCGTTAAATGACCACGAAACACTAAACAACGTCAATGCATAGTCTAGGTCTAGGAGGTAAATTAAAACTTTCTATAGTTGTGAAATAATTCTTACAATACATCAAATTATCAAGCCAGGACACCATTTTTTAAAGTATTTCATTTCACTTGATCTCTACCTGAACAAATTGTGGACATTTCAGGAGCAGGGGAGTAAACAAGACGCGAGAAAAACACTGTAAATATAATTTAAATCTTCTATTACAGGCCTGGCGCCTCTGATGATAGCAGCTATGCTGTTTTGATCAAAACAGATTTGATAGGAGACTTAGTAGAAAAGAGTTTAAATATTTCAAGGTGAGGGAGTACAATGTGGAAGTGGCGCCTCGGACAATAAAGGCTATTAAGTGGTTTTGATCAAAAAATATTTGATGGGAGAGTTATTAGAAAGAGTTTCACTCTTTCAAGGTGAGGGTGTACAATATGAATGTTCTGTCCCTTACTGGCTAGACTGCTCCATTGATTACAGCATACTTACTCATCAGTATGACATCAAATCAAATCAAATTTGATTTGTCACATACACATGGTTAGCAGATGTTAATGCGAGTGTAGCGAAATGCTTGTGCTTCTAGTTCCGACAATGCAGTAATAACCAACAAGTAATCTAGCTAACAATTCCAAAACTACTACCTTATAGACACAAGTGTAAGGGGATAAAGAATATGTACATAAAGATATATGAATGAGTGATGGTACAGAGCGGCATAGGCAAGGTACAGTAGTTGCCCCACACAATATATATATCTATTTTTTTAACCTTTAATAACTAGGCAACTTGATGCTTAAAGATGTCAATAACTAATCTGCCAAGTCTGACACTTCTTTTTCAAAGGAGATCCCCAAAATGTACTCATCACTAGCCCTGTTTATACCTAGTTCTTACATGTGTCCTTCATCCAGATATTGTGCTGATCATGTCAGTTTACACTTATAAGATCTGATCACAATAAGTCTTTTAAATTGTCTACACCTGTCTAAATATACGGGCACAATCATAATGTAGACAAGATTAGGACAAAGGACACATGTTAGCACCAGGTATAAACAGGGCTAGTGACTGATCAATCTACCTTAGCCGCCCCATTATTTTCCTACCTTCAAGCCCTACCCCTTCTTTTTGTTTCATGTTTCTTCCTGTTGTTAGTCTGGCATTGTTTAAGTTTCTACAATTGTAAAGAGCTATATAAGTCCCATGTATTATTATTACTACTATTGGCTCTTCCCATTGTAGGCATGCCGCAAAGGAGGGCACAATTTGGAAACAGCCAATAGAAGCAATGTTGGCAGATTTGAAATCGAGCGAGCTTGTTTTGCAAGGCCTGGTCCCTTGGCTGTTGCCCGGGTGGGCGGAGTTAGCACTTCAGATTAACAAACGTTAATAGCCATTTGAATCAGAGACAAATGGAAGTGTCATGGTTCTGTCTGTGAAATAAGTCTTGCTTTTTTGATATGTCTGACAATTAGTCCTTATCTGTCGTGTTTTAGTTAGTGACCCACATTTGCCGCCCCCGACTCTACAGCAATTGATTGCAACAGCAAACTCTGCCTTTGGTTACATGGTTCGGTGTCCCCCGGCTGTGCAAAACAAGCTCACACACTCCGTTGTTGTTCATGGCTGTAAACATGAAGTCGCCTCGCTGTATACTGTATGACAATGTTATATTGCTGTGCCTGTGAAACCAATGGCCAATATCACAAATGTGTGCACAAATGTAGGAGGTTGGTGGCACCACAAGGTAATGATGGGAGCGGAATCAGGAATGGTATCAAGTATATCAAACACATGGTTTTTAGGTGTTTGATGCCATTCCATTCCCTCCGTTCCTGCCATTATTATGAGCCGTTCTCCCCTCAGCAGCCTCCACTGACAAGCAATGTCGGTTTGACTGCAACTCCTACATTAACCTACAAACTGAAACCCCATCCATGTGAGTTGTGTTGATGTAACCCAATGGAAAGTGATACAGATGCAGCATGTCAAATTGTCTTGCTTGTGTCTAAAATGTGAGTTTAGCAAGTGTCAAACAAACGGCTCAAAAGTAACCCATTCCACTCCAATAGACATTCACATAAAGTATCTTCCACACACATATTAGCTACATATATTTCCAGCACAGAGATACACTGCTTCAAAATATGACAAAGAATACTACTTGAGAGACGTGTGGTTTTTGGTCAAGTGTGCAGTCCTGCCTGTAAGTTTGACCCTTCTAAGAGACTGAACTTTTTACTTTTGGCACTTGATGCTGTCTAGATCCACAGAGGTGCTTTGGACTATCCCTTCTCAACTGGAATCAATGGCCAAGGACCAGATAGACAGACAATATGCCACTGAGAACGAGTGCACCCCCTCCTGCTCAGCTTTTAATTGACCCACTCAATGGCTTCACAGTTGACTGCACGGTGGGCTCAGGCCAGGCAGACACATTACTTTCCACTGCACAGATGATTATCAACACAAACACACTTTGAAAACATTTGGATCCTGGCCACTTTAAAGCCATTGTGCACAATGATCACAGAAGCAGTACGAAAACAAGGAATCTCATACAAACCAATACACAATGACGGTGAGACATTCAGTGTGTATTTTCATCAATATACATGACATCCTAATGGATGTCTAAGTCAACATGTGACACCAATTCAGTGGCCATGGTGTCACTTTCAGTCTATGTAGCTAATACTGAAGGGTTATGGCATCTTCCTCCTGAGCATACACCGTTGATGTTTCGCAGAAATGGTATCTAGTTATGTGATCAACAACTGAAAAATAAAGACATTTAGAGGCATATGATGCACGTATAGACCTATATGCATGATAAATATGGGAGTGACAATAACTGCATATACATTACTATTATGTGCATGACATAATTCAAAGATACAGTACTCACATATGAACAGCACATAGCGCCATCAATCGAGATTGGGGTGGGTTTAAAAATAAACTACGAAAATTGTCCTCTTCATCACATCAATGTAAAAATCTATCAGGTAATTGGCAGTAAAGTTGTGATCATGCATCAGATATACATTTTCTTACAGAAAATCTATAGAATGAGAAAGAAATGGACATGAATACTGTGGTTCTCCTCCAATATTCTACACCTGCTCTTAGCAGTCTGAAATTAATATACATTCTGATGGATTGGTGTACCTGATCACAGAAATGTCAAAGAAATACTTTACAAAAGACATTTTGGACATTTTATGATCAGGAAAAAAGCTCCTGATGGATTTATCTCGGTCTGTAAAATGCTAACATTTACCACATCCTTTCAAACTACACAGACCACCCATTATGAACAGCTCAACCAATCAAAAGCAGACCAATTTTGTCTGAACTTGTTCTAAATTTGGAAACTCACTGGATGACTTGCAGATAGAGGGGTATTTGCAAAGAATCGCCTACACCAATCCAAAAGGGTCCACTCTGCTCTGTCCCCATAAAGATATGCTCAATAATGGTAACTTACAGTTCCAAAATGCATGACACATATAGAAATGATACATAATGCTTAGTTTCTAGGCACAATTCATGTAGTCCCAGCCACTTTAAGATCAGCATGAACAATCACCCCTTAAAACAAGACCTAAAACACCTTTATTTCCACCATCAAAACCACATGGCATTAAAAGTGACCATTCTTCCTTCAACACTCCTTTCCATGCACTTACATTACGTTAAGCTTATGAATATGTGTTTCATTTTTTAATATTTTTCATTGCACTGTTGAGGAAGCTCGCAAGTAAGCATTTAATTGCACCGTTTAAGCTGAATTGATTTGATTACCGTTACCCTTGGCTGGACTTGCCTAACCTACAACATCGCCATAGTTGCAAAACCATTTCCCTTCCACAGGGACTTGGTCAAAGTTTGTTAGGGGGCGTTAGGGGAAGCCAACAGGTACAGTATGTGGGTAATTCAATCAGCGCTGTGTTACAAAGTGCAACAGTTTTGTTTCTTCATGGTGTGCAAAGACGGTGAATGGGCATGGGCTCGGCCCATTCACATTCTCTGGATGGATATTGGTCTCTCTCTCTCTCTCTGTATCTTTCCACACAACACTAAAGCTCAGTCTGGTCTGTGTAACCAGGTGTGGCCCAATGTCATTGATCTCTAAGGCTGGAGACAAGTTGGCCCCAGGGGACATTGTCCATGTGTCCGTGCCTAGGGGCATCTAGGCTCCAGGCTTCGGTGAAGCCCACAGCGGGACACAGGGCAGCTGGAAGAAAGAGCCCTCAGGTAGGGCCGGCAGCTGACCAGGACCCCCATTGGAGAAATAGACACCTCAGGGTCGATGGAACCTGCCAAGAAGGCACAGGGAAAACAGATGCTGTTGGTTCAGAACGGCAGTCTACCTATTATAGTACACTGCATACTAGGAATAAATCAATTAGCAGTTCATTATCTTGTATGACTCATAACATAATGTAGTATAGTGGCTGGGGGTCAATAAGGTCAAAGTTGTCATTACCTGGTGAATTGCTTGCTCTCTTCATGAACTTCCATCTCTTTACTTTTGAACTCATTCAGTTCTTTACGGATAGCAGCCTGATGGAATATAAACATTCAAGATCAAAGTCTTAATTTACAAAGAAGAACTACAACAACAAAAAACTTGTAAAAAAACAGTCAGAACTTCAATACTTTCAGACAGGTAAACATGTTTCATATAACTGAAGATTAAAGATGCAATATGCAGAAATGGCTCCACCATTTCCTGGTTGCTAAAATTAGAATAATTTGCCTAACTTCAGCTTGTGACAAAACAAGCAATGCATAGTGTAGAGAATCATTGTACAATCTAAACCACTGTGAAATATATTTTCAATAACCCAAAATATTGTATTTTCAGCTGTTTGAAGCTAGTGTACAAAACTGAAAGTTAAAGGTGCAAAATCAAAACTTAAGAATGGGAAACATAGAAATAGTGCACATAGAAATGTGAGTTATAGATATGTCATTCTCATTGAAAGTGATGTTCTATGTGAATTTGGTCAGGTTTCCCAAAAAGTTACATATTGCCGCTTTAAATGATACATCTTTATTATTGTTTGTGAGTAATGTAGTTACTGTATGGTTCAGTTGCTGGCCAGTATGTGGTATGCATGAGGAATACAATTCTAACAAAACGTTTTTTAATTACACCTTTTTATAACCTGTCTTATTCCAAGTATTTAATCACATTATGAATGTCATGTATTTTAGGTTCTCTTGCAATAAAATCATACAGTAGGAGTCTGGGACCCACTTTGTCAGCTGGAGTGAGCCTGGTCCAGGGTTTGTCTGCACGGCGGTCATAGTCCTTAGCATCTGTGCACTCCACATACTCATTGAAGCGCAGAATCCGCCGAGCCACCAGCTCTGCTACTGTGGGCCTCACACTCAGCTACACACACGCACAAGTAACCAGTGATTGACAACTGTAAATTGGGACTTGTAGATAAAACATTTGGGGCCCGGGAGAATATGGGTAGAGAGTTATGGGAAAAGCTGAACTCCTTCAACAGTGCCATACGGGAGCACAGTGTTGGAACTAGACTCCGGTTCTCAATATAGCTGAGGTCAAGCCTCGTTGGCCTAACACTGGCCAATCCCCTCTTCCCTCCCTACCACCACTGGGGGCGAGCAATCTGGGGAATTTCAAGCCTGATGCTACACTTTGAGGCATGCTGCTCACACGGAGTTGGAATGCCCTACAGTATGCACTGTGGCAACTATGCACTGACTATGCACTCAGTATGCACTGAGTCATACGATGGCTGAATTTTACAATTCTTACACATTTGTAAAAAAATAATACTAACTGACAAGGATCAAATGAGTTAGAAATGTGTTTGGTAATTCAGAAATCAAGACATTGTTTGGCAATTCATTATATTGAGTTCAGTCCATATATTCAGTCTACATGAGTTTGACATGTGTTTGGTTCCAGTTATTTCAGTTCCAGCTGTGTCCACCAGATGGATCTGTGTACCAAATATACAGTGCATTCAGAAAGTACTCAGACTCATTGACTTTTTCCACATTTTGTTACATTACAGCCTTGTTCTACAATTGATTAAATCATTCCCCCACCAATCTACACACAATACCTTATAATGACAAAGTGAAAACATGTTTTTAGAAATGTTTGAACATTTATAAAAACTAATGAACAGAAATACCTTACTTACAAAAATATTCAGACCCTTTGCTCTGCGACTCAAAATTGAGCTCAGGTGCATCCTGTTTCTATTGATCATCCTTGAGATGTGGTAAATTCAATTGATTGGACATAATTTGTAAAGGCACACACCTGTCAACAGTTGAAGTTGGAAGTTTCCATACACTTAGGTTGGAGTCATTAAAACTCGTTTTCAACCACTCCACAAATTTCTTGTTAACAAACTATAGTTTTGGCAAGTCGGTTAGGACATCTACTTTGTGTATGACAAGTAGTTTTTCCAACAATTGTTTATAGACAGATTATTTCACTGTATCACAATTCCAGTGGGTCAGAAGTTAACATACACTAAGTTTACTGTGCCTTTAAAACAGCTTGGTAAATTCCAGAAAATGATGTCATGGCTTTAGAAGATTCTGATAGGCTAATTGGCATCATTTGAGTGAATTGGAGGTGTACTTGTTGATGTATTTCAAGGCCTACCTTCAAACTCAGTGCCTCTTTGCTTGACATCATGGGGAAATCAAAAGAAATCAGCTAAGACCTCAGAAAAAAAAACTGTAGACCTCCGCAAGTCGGGTTCATCTTTGGGAGCAATTTACAAACGCCTGAAGTTACCACGTTCATCTGTACAAACAGTACGCAAGTATAAACACCATGGGACCACGCAGCCATCATACAGCTCAGGAAGGAGACGCGTTCTGTCTCCAAGAGATGAACGTACTTTGGTGTGAAAAGTGCAAATCAATCCCAGAACAGCAGCAACGGACCTTGTGAAGATGCTGGAGGAAACAGGTACAACAGTATCTATATCCACAGTGAAAGAGTCCTGTATCGCATAACCTGAGGCTTGCAAGCGGGAGGCTTGCAAGCAGAGGAACACCATCTCAACCGTGAAGCACAGGGGTGGCAGCATCATGTTGTGGGGGTGCTTTGCTGCAGGAGGGACTGGTGCACTTTACAAAATAGATGGCATCATGAGGACGGAAAATGATGTGAATATATTGAAGCAACATCTCAAGACATCAGTCAGGAAGTTAAAGCTTGGTAGCAAATGGGTCTTCCAAATGGACAATGACCCCAAGCATACTTCCAAAGGCAAAATGGCTTAAGGACAACAAAGTCAAGGTATTGGAGTGGCCATCACAAAGCCTATAGACAATTTGTGAGCAGAACTGAAAAAGCATGTGTGAGCAAGAAGGCCTACAAACCTGACTCAGTTACACCAGCTCTGTCAGGAGGAATGGGACAAAATTCACCCAACTTATTGTGGGAAGCTTGTGGAAGGCTACCTGAAAAGTTTGACTCAAGTTAAAGGCAATGCTACCAAATACTAATTGAGTGTGTGTAAACTTCTGACCCACTGGGAATGTGATGAAATAAATAAAAGCTGACATAAATCATTCTCTCTACTATTATTCTGACATGTCACATTCCTAAAATAAAGTGGTGATCCTAACTGACCTAAGACAGGGAATTTTTACTAGGATTAAATGTCAGGAATTGTGAAAAACTGAGTTTAAATGTATTTGGTTCAGGTGCATGTAAACTTCCGACTTCAACTGTGTATAAAAGGTCCCACAGTTGGCAGTTCATGTCAGAGCAAAAACCAAGCCATGAGGTCGAAGGAATTGTCTGTAGAGCTCCGAGACAGGATTGTGTCGAAGCACAGATCTGGGGAAGGGTACCAAAACAATTGGGTCCCCAAGAACACAATGGCGTCCATAATTCGTAAATGGAAGAAGTTTGCCACCACCAAGACTCTTCCTAGAGCTGGCCACCCGGCCAAACTGAGCAATCGGAGGAGAAGAGCCTTGGTCAGGAGTTGACCAAAAACCCAATGGTCACTCTGACATGGCTTCAGAGTTCCTCTGTGAAGATTAGAGAATCTTCCAGAAGGACAACCATCTCTGCAGCACTCTACCAATCAGGCCTTTATGGTAGTGTGGCCAGGCAGAAGCCACTCCTCAGTAAAAAGTGCATGACTGCCCGCTTGGAGTTTGCCAAAAGTCACCTAAAGACTCTCAGACCATGATAAACAAGATTCTCTGGTTTGATGAAACCAAGATTGAACTCTTTGGCCTGAATGCCAAGTGTCATTCCTGGAGGAGACCTGGCACCATCCCTACGGTGAAGCATGGTGCTGGCAGCATCATGCTGTGGGGATGTTTTTCAGCGGCAGGGACTAGGAGACTAGTCAGGATAGATGGAAAGATTAACGGAGCAAAGTACAGAGAGACCCTTGATGAAAACCTGCTCCAGAGCGCTCAGGACCTCAGACATAGGCCAATGTTCACCTTCCAACAGGACAACAACCCTAAGCACACAGCCAAGACAACGCAGGAGTGGCTTCGGGACAAGTCTCTGAATGTCCTTGAGTGGCTCAGCCAGAGCCCGAACATCTCTGGAGAGACCTGAAAATAGCTGTGCAGCGCCACTCCCCATCCAACCTGACAGAGCTTGAGAGGATCTGCAGTGAAGAATGGGAGAAACTCCCCAAATACAGGTGTGCCAAGCTTGTAGCGTCATACCCATGCAGACTCGAGGCTGTAATCGCTGCCTCGAGTCTGTAAGGTGCTTCAAAAAAGTAAAAAAGGTCTGAATACTTTTGTAAATGTGACATTTCATTATTATTATTTTATTTATTTATTATTGTGCAAAAATGTCAAACATTGTTCTCTTTGTCATTATGGGTTATTGTTTGTAGATTGATGAGGAGCAAAAAAACAACAATTTAATACATTTTAGAATAAGGCTGTAACGTAACAAAATGAGGGGAAAAAAATCAAGGGGCCTGAATACTTTCCAAATGCACTGTATCAACACGAGTCATTACATTAATTTTATGTCTAATGAGATGCAGACATTTAGCAAGCCTAGTATTGGCATGCCTAAATAAAGTATAAATGACAGTACCTTTCGGGAGAGTCTCCTTTTAATCTCTTGTATGGCTTCATGTTTATCAGCTTCATTCGTCTCTGCAGTGAAATTAAAAAGAAGTTGTAAGTAGGCTAAGGTGGTACTTCACTGCACAATATAGTGATTATTAATTAAGCAATGTGGTTAATGGAAAGTCTGGAAATGATACAGTGCTTATCTTTCCCATTGATTTTGGAACGTGCCATATGGCTGCATCTACAAAAACAGATGGCCTGGAACATGGACTTATCTCAACAGTCTGCTTTTTAGGTCTGAAAACATCTGACAAACTTTGATTTGGTGTCCTATTTTCTTAACCATACATTGAGTCAACTCTTTAAACCAGAGCACAGTGTAGACCTGTGTTATATTCTTCAACAGGTAGTTGTTGAGTGTGTGACAGATGTGCATAGAGTCCCTGGGAGGCATGCAACCTTTGCCATCTGCTTTCAATAAGGCAACAGTCAGTTAACTGCCCTCTCCCTCTTAGCCTCATGCATTATGATTCCACCACAAAGATCTCATAAATAATGCAGTAAACACCCCAGCAAGATTACAACAACAAAATGGCCCCTTCTTTCACTGCTTCCTGTTTAATAGACAGGAAGTCTCCACGTGAGCATTGACTGTATTTCAGGAACATGTTTTAAGCCTGTTGATCAAATGGTAGCCCTTAGATTTTTCTGTAAAGTGTGTTCCGATGCACTTTAGATTAAGTTTGATTTGCTCAGAACAAAGTTAGCTTCTAGGAGATGAGCTTCTAGAGAATGACCAGGTAAACATAAATAACACATTCCTATGGACTTTTATCCTGACCTTCTCTGACCCAAAAATGTAAAACATTGTCTGGCACGATAAGAGCTCAAGATGTTATTCTCTTAAAAATGTTAATGTTCACTGGTCATGCTCAATCTGGTGTAATGTGTTTCACAAAATTGATTTACTAACCAATAAACTGGGCAAGTAGATGAGCAATCAGTCGATAACTGGCCTCCCCCCACATCAATGCACCATTAGACCTTGATGCACAGCTGTCCAAGCCAGGAGAACAACTTCACCTTTGTCTTGGATTCCAGCGGGGCTAATTTATTCACATACACCGTCTCCTTATGAAAACGTAACTGGTCTAGCATCAACCTTTGACTGAATGGGATAAAGTCATCAGCTGTTTAGGTCATGTGGAACTGAACTATCTACACTGAACAAAAATAAACGCAACATATAAAGTGTTGGTCTCTGCCAAGATAATCCAAGAATCTGATTAAACAGCATGATCATGACACCGGTGCACCTTGTGCTGGGGACAATAAAAGGCCACTCTAAAATATGCATCTTTGTCACACTACACAATGCCACAGATGTCTCAAGTTTTGAAGGAGTGTGCAATTTGCATGCTGACTGCAGGAATGTCCACCAGAGCTGTTGCCAGATAATTGAATGTTAATTTCTCTTCCATAAGCTGCCTCCAACGTTGTTTTAGAGAATCCCAGACCACGTATGGCGTCTTGTAGGCGAGTGGTTTGCTAATGTCAACGTTAAAAAAAAATGGCCCATGGTGGCGGTGGGGTTATGGTATGGGTAGGCATAAACTACAGACAACAAATACAATTACATTTTAAATCGATGGAAATTTGAATGCACAGAGATACCGTGACGAGATCCTGGAGGTCCATTATCGTACCATTCATCCGCCACCATCACCTCATGTTTCAGCATTATAATCCACGGCCCCATGTCACAAGGATCTGTACACAATTACTGGAAGCTGAAAATGTCCCAGTTCTTCCATGGCCTGCATACTCATCAGACATGTCACCCATTGAGCATGTTTGGGATGCTCTGGATCGACGTGTACAACAGCGTATTCCAGTTCCTGCCAATATCCAGAAATTTCGCACAGCCATTGAAGAGGAGTGAGACAACATTCCACAGCCCACAATCAACAGCCTGATCAACTATGCAAAGGAGATCTGTCGCGCTGCATGAGGCAAATTATGCTCACACCAGATACTGACTAGTTTTCTGATCCACGCCCCTATCTGTTTTTTTAAAGGTATCGGTGACCAACCGATGTATACCTGTATTCCAAGTCATGTGAAATCCATAGATTAGGGCTTAATTTTTTTAATTTAAATTGACTGATTTTCTTATATGAACTGTAACTCAAGTAACAATTTCAAAGATTTGACTGTTGCGTTTATATTTTTGTTCAGTATATAATCTGAAAAACACACATGACCAAAGCCAGAAGACAAACAGACCGTGTGTGGGGGAAATGTCTTGTACAGTACTAAGGGATTGTCTGACTGGGGCCAATGTGGTGCTGTCTGTCTGTGGTGGCATCTGTCTGTCGTCACTCACGTTTCAGAATGTTCCTCTGCTCCAGTTCCTCAGTGCTGGGCCTCTGACTAAGTCGTCTGTGAGGGACAGAGGGAGAATGAAACGAGACAATACCTCAGTGATTTGGGAACAGGGGTGAGTTCCCCAAAAGCTTTGTAGCACTAAGATCATCTTAAGTCCCTTGGATGAAAGAGGATTTTAGTGCTACCAGGTTTTCGGAAATCTCACACCAGAACAGTTATTTCAGATTAAATACAATCTTAAATACACACAATGCATGTGTAGGCGTGTGTGTGTGTGTGTGTGTGTGACTCCATGGGTGTACTCTGTACCTCACTAGCTTGGAGTGAATCTGTTGCCGGAGTTCCTGCCTCTCAGTCTCAGAGGTGCGAGGCAGGATGTTCTTCTCCTCCAGCTCTCTCTTGCTGGGCCGGTTGCCCAGTTTGATGGCCAGGGTGTCCCTGCGGCGGATCTTACTGGCTAGGGAGCCTAAATAAACAATAATAAACATGAAAATCTAGCTAGCCCCTTCCCCCAGCCAATGCCATGCAGGCTGCCCCCAGAGAGTCTTAAAATGGGCTGAGTCAGAGGACAAGAGTATGGCTTTATAGGAATGTGTGCTGTGCAGTAAATATAAAATATAAGTCAAAAAGTACATATAAAACCAACAATAAAGAGTGTGGAAACACAATTAATGAGATTGTTATCAAGGTTGTTCTCATTGTTTCTAGTCCTTTTTTTTGTTCTTGTTTCTAGTCCTTGTTTCTAGTGTACGAGTGGCTACGGACTAATTTGTTGCAAAGGCTGGACAGAAAGACATTTAACACATGCTGACTGACTAAAAAGGCTAGAATACAATGAGCTTTAAGCTTCTATATCTGCGACGGATTCCTTACTTGTGGTATACTCGTCTTCCTCATCCTCGTCTTCGTCTCGGTAGAGGATGGGCCCATCTGAGTCAGAGTCGCTGACTGTGGACTGGTAGTCAGACTCCGTAGTGCTATCCGGGATGACTGTAACCTCTGGGCTCTCCAGGTTAACACTGTGGAGCTTCTTCTCTCCAATCCCATTGGTAGGCCTGGAGTCACATCACCAAAACCCTGATAAACCATTCTTACCCGATTGATTTATCTTGTCTTCTGATTTATTTATCATGTCCATTGTTTTCCTTGTTGCATAATGGAAAATGTCGATATACAAACTCTAATGAAGGGTATATAGACCAAATACATTGGTGAAAACGGGCCTTTTCTTTCCCAACAGACTTTTCCTCATGAATCTGTTATCATGCAAGTCATGTGAACTATCATCTTTCCAAATGGTTTAAGGCCTATAACACAGACAGAGCTCTGTGACTTACTGTCCCAATTCAAGTTAAACCAGTTCAGCTCAGGGCTATGAAGGCCATTTATGACATCTATGCTGACTCAGACGTGTGTGTGTGTGAGAGAGACAACCATTTGCCACACCACCAAATGTTTAAATAGAGGGCTAAATAGGTTACTCCCTGTTACACAGCAGCCATTATGAATTATGACAATACTGAATCCAGGTAGCGGTAAATGGTAAACTAGGCTGCTAATGCTGCTAAAATATTAACAGCATTTTCTGGGCTTTGAACTCAAGCTGTGGTGCCGTTCATCATCAGAACAGTACTTCGGCAATGAGGAGCCATCTAAGAATACAGCACATAGTAAAATGTGAAGGTTGAAAACTAAGCACAACAGCTTTTAGAATGCATACTGTGAGGTGGTAGTGGCTATAAGGTAGAGTATTGTACATTTATAGACTTTGACCTTTGTGATGACCTTACTGTTAAACACATGACCAAGTGCAATACCAGTGGGAAATAATCCAGTAAAGCAAAACCTATCATAATTATGTTTCCACACAGGATAGCTTTTCACACTGCTGTGCCATTTTCTGCAGTACTGTGTGACTCCCAACACTAACCATCTCAAGCTGCAAAACACTGAGAATGACGAACATTGCCACATCATGTAATACACTTGAAACTTTTCATATTGATTTACACTACACATGCAGCAAGAATTACACCAGGTATTCAATGGAGTTTTCTAAAGCATACTGTACTATTTTGGGAATCATGATTGCGGTAAAGAGCTTTCCCTCCAATGCCACCAGATTTCATTCTCAAGTTTGATGACCGCAATTATGATGTAAGACAACATTTTATTTTCTTCAGTTTGGAGGAGACGTTTAATTCCAACCTGGGTCAAATATATAACTCAATTATTTTCAAATACTTATTTAATTTAATTGGTCTGGTTCAATGGAACAGTCCCAAAAGTGCAGAATTCAAGCTACATCAAGTGTACCTCACATACAGTGCCTTGCGAAAGTATTCGGCCCCCTTGAACTTTGCGACCTTTTGCCACATTTCAGGCTTCAAACATAAATATATAAAACTGTATTTTTTTGTGAAGAATCAACAACAAGTGGGACACAATCATGAAGTGGAACGACATTTATTGGATATTTCAAACATTTTTAACAAATCAAAAACTGAAAAATTGGGCGTGCAAAATTATTCAGCCCCCTTAAGTTAATACTTTGTAGCGCCACCTTTTGCTGCGATTACAGCTGTAAGTCGCTTGGGGTATGTCTCTATCAGTTTTGCACATCGAGAGACTGACATTTTTTCCCATTTCTTATTGCAAAACAGCTCGAGCTCAGTGAGGTTGGATGGAGAGCATTTGTGAACAGCAGTTTTCAGTTCTTTCCACAGATTCTCGATTGGATTCAGGTCTGGACTTTGACTTGGCCATTCTAACACCTGGATATGTTTATTTTTGAACCATTCCATTGTAGATTTTGCTTTATGTTTTGGATCATTGTCTTGTTGGAAGACAAATCTCCGTCCCAGTCTCAGGTCTTTTGCAGACTCCATCAGGTTTTCTTCCAGAATGGTCCTGTATTTGGCTCCATCCATCTTCCCATCAATTTTAACCATCTTCCCTGTCCCTACTGAAGAAAAGCAGGCCCAAACCACGATGCTGCCACCACCATGTTTGACAGTGGGGATGGTGTGGTCAGGGTGATGAGCTGTGTTGCTTTTACGCCAAACATAACGTTTTGCATTGTTGCCAAAAAGTTCAATTTTGGTTTCATCTGACCAGAGCACCTTCTTCCACATGTTTGGTGTGTCTCCCAGGTGGCTTGTGGCAAACTTTAAACAACACTTTTTATGGATATTTTTAAGAAATGGCTTTCTTCTTGCCACTCTTCCATAAAGGCCAGATTTGTGCAATATACGAGTGATTGTTGTCCTATGGACAGAGTCTCCCACCTCAGCTGTAGATCTCTGCAGTTCATCCAGAGTGATCATGGGCCTCTTGGCTGCATCTCTGATCAGTCTTCTCCTTGTATGAGCTGAAAGTTTAGAGGGACGGCCAGGTCTTGGTAGATTTGCAGTGGTCTGATACTCCTTCCATTTCAATATTATCGCTTGCACAGTGCTCCTTGGGATGTTTAAAGCTTGGGAAATCTTTTTGTATCCAAATCCGGCTTTAAACTTCTTCACAACAGTATCTCGGACCTGCCTGGTGTGTTCCTTGTTCTTCATGATGCTCTCTGCGCTTTTAATGGACCTCTGAGACTATCACAGTGCAGGTGCATTTATACGGAGACTTGATTACACACAGGTGGATGGTATTTATCATCATTAGTCATTTAGGTCAACATTGGATCATTCAGAGATCCTCACTGAACTTCTGGAGAGAGTTTGCTGCACTGAAAGTAAAGGGGCTGAATAATTTTGCACGCCCAATTTTCAGTTTTTGATTTGGTAAAAAAGTTTGAAATATCCAATAAATGTCGTTCCACTTCATGATTGTGTCCCACTTGTTGCTGATTCTTCACAAAAAAATACAGTTTTATATCTATATGTTTGAAGCCTGAAATGTGGCAAAAGGTCGCAAAGTTCAAGGGGGCCGAATACTTTCGCAAGGGACTGTATCTTAAATACTTGAAAGTGTGTTTGACCCAGGTCTTCCCATAGGGTTTTTCTGCACTAGAAACCTATAGATCACTGTTGCAGTATCGATACATACCACTGACGTTTCTCTAACTCATGGTCTGCGTCCCCCGACTGTTGCCCACGGTCAACACCTCCATCTTCCCCAGTCCCCAGGGCTTCCTCCATGGAGCTCTCGCTATGAGACTCGGTGAAGAAAGTGTCCTCAGTGGCGTTGTTGACCAGAGGGGCCTTCTCACCTGGGTCCTGAGGACTGGCTCCTGAGGCATTGTCTTTACCCATTCCAGTCAGAGAAGAGTCATCCTGAGCAGCAGGCCTGCCTTCTGGGCCAGAAGAGGGCTCCTCCTTGCACCCCTGGTTCCCATGCCCAGTGCCCGGGACCCGTCTCTCCCCAGAAAGGCTGACTGTCTCTGGGGAGGCCTTGGGAGCTCCAGAGAAGCTGGAAGGGTCAGTTACTAGTTGGAGGACGCGCTTGTTTGTCTTCTCTGTCCCAGTTGGGTTGGCAGGCCTGTCCTTGGAGGTCTTTGTGGTACGCGGTGTGGACGATGAGGAGGATGAGGACTGGGCCGTGCTCTTGGATGTGCCTCCAGTTTTCTTAGGATGAGAGGATTTGGCTGAGAGGAAAGGAAACTTCATTAGATTTATGTCCTGTAGCATTTTATGCGCTTTTGTTAGTGCCTTCATGTCAAATGACCTGCCCAGGCACTACAGATGAACATGAGCCTTTTGTCTAAGTCTGACACATTAACAGTTAATGATGCATTGTCCCTGACAAATAACATATATTACTTCTATAGAATGTTGGGGGTCATGTGACAGAATAAGAAGAGTAAAATGATTATTATTATTTGGTTGGTGCTTATATTTGTCCTATTTCACACATGTACAAGTGTGTATTATAAGCATTTTTGCATATCCCAACTCTCCCTGAGACACCTTCATAGAGTGGGGTCATGGCCAGGGTCTAAGTCAAATATTATTAGTGGCTATGAAAGAGGTCATAATGTGGATAAGCCATTTGGCAGATATACAAAAGCTATTCAAAACCAAATAAACTACTGACACTCAACAAGAGAACAATGTGCACTCAAAATTATTATAGGAAGAGGATAACAATGGATATTAAACAGAAACAGCCCAAAATCTGGCATTTCTTCTAAGAAACTCATAAAATATCAAGTTAGGCATGCCCATTACAATCAACACAATTGTCCCTGGGTAGTGCAGTTTACTCCAGTGGGGTCAAACAAGTCACATGCACGGACGCTGGCGCACACACAGACACAAGACATGGCCACATTGCCCTGGGAAACCAAACGATCCATGAACCACATAATCATGCACCAAAGACAAAAAAAGCAAGGGTTTTCAGAAACCCTTGGAGGCTGGCAGGCAGGCAGGCAGGGGAACAAAGATGGGACACACAGTACACAGCGTATGTTATTGTAGTGCTATGCTGTCTGAAAATGGAGAAGTCTCTGCACGTAACTCTCTGTACACACTCTCCTCACTTCCTGTTTCACAACAAGAACAATTAAACGTTCAACTACTGTAAATCCCTAGCCTTCTAGCATGGACACTACCATTCAATCCTAAAGGGGAACAAGGAGGGATGCACTGATGGGCAGTGGGAGGCCTTCCACATGCGAAGACGGGTACATTCTCCATGCCAACAGGGCTCTCTCCCAACCAACCAGTGCCACTGATACTCACCGTTCCCAATGTAATTGTTTCGAGGGTTTTGTTTGGGCGGCAGAGCGGAAGCTTGCTTGCCTGTGCTTTTGGGCAGCTTTTTAACACCAGCGGTCCCGTCCCTGCGCCCTGCTGTAGCCCCACCAGCTGATTTGGGAGGAGCGGTGGTGGGATGTTTTTTAGCCTCCCGGGTTCTGGCCTGGTTTCCTTTTGGAGTAGCTTTGATTTCAGTCCTTACTAAGGGAGGTAGAGGAGGGGGGAGCAGAGCAACCTCTCCTGTAATTTACCAAACCCAGAGGGAGGGAGTCAGGGAGAGACAAACAAGGGTGGGACCATGTAGGAAAATGTGTCTAGCTTATACTCGTAAAAGTCGGGAACGTAAAGTGGCTCCATCATGTGCATATCTAAGGTAGGAAGCGAAGTCTAACAGACATGACCTGACCTCCAACCTAATGTGCATTATGATGTTGGGAGAAAAAAAATGGATCCATTTACATATCGGGATATTATTTTAGATGATATATCGTATTGTTTTGACAATATAGCACTAGTTGGCTGCACCAGCACCAAAACTCCAGTATCTTGTTCTCCATCTTCTTTTTAGCACACTTTTTCATCACTTTTATTTCCATGACTGATCAAAACTCGTTGCGCCCTGTATGATACAATGTATGTATGTATGTATTTTTATTTATTTTATTTCACCTTTATTTAACCAGGTAGGCAAGTTGAGAACAAGTTCTCATTTACAACTGCGACCTGGCCAAGATAAAGCAAAGCAGTGCGGCACAAACAACAACACAGTTACACATGGAATAAACACAATATACAGTCAATACAGTAGAAAAAAAAGTCTACATACAGTGTGTGCAAATGAGGTAGGATACCAGATGTAAGGCAATAAATAGGCCATAGTGGCAAAATAAATACAATATAGCAATTAAACACTGGAGTGATAAATGTGCAGAAGATGAGTGTACAAGTAGAGATACTGGGGTGCACAGGAGCAAAAATAAATGAAATAGATAACAGTATGGGGATGAGGTAGTTTGATAGGCTATTTACAGATGGGCTATGTCCAGGTGCAGTGATCTGTGAGCTGCTCTGACAGCTGGTGCTTAAAGCTAGTGAGGGAGATATGAGTCTCCAGCTTCAGTGATTTTTGCAGTTCGTTCCAGTCATTGGCAGCAGAGAACTGGAAGGAAAGGCGGCCAAAGGGGGACTTGGCTTTGGGGGTGACCAGTGAAATATACCTGCTGGAGCACGTGCTACGGGTGGGTGCTGCTATGGTAACCAGTGAGCTGAGATAAGGCAGGGCTTTACCTAGCAAAGACTTATAGATGAGCTGGAGCCAGTGGGTTTGGAAACTAATATGAAGCAAGGGCCAGCCAACGAGAGCATACAGTTCACAGTGGTGGGTGGTATATGGGGCTTTGGTGACTGCATCTACACTTAACCAGCATGGCTACCACAGCATTCTGCAGCAATACACCATCCCGTCTGGTTTGAGCTTTGTGGGACTATCATTTGTTTTTCAACAGGACAATGACCCAACACACTTACAGACTGTGTAAGGGCTATTTGACCAAGAAGGAGAGTGATGATGCTGCATCAGATGACCTGGCCTCCACAATCACCCGACCTCAACCCAATTGAGATGGTTTGGGATGAGTTGGACCGCAGAGTGAAGGAAAAACAACCAACAAGTGCTCATATGTGGTAATTCCTTCAAGACTGTTGGGAAAGAATTCCAGCTTAAGCTGGTTAAGAGAATGCCAAGAGTGTGCAAATCTGTCATCAAGGCAAAGGGTGGCTACTTTGAAGAATCTCAAATATAAAATATATTTTGATTTGTTTAAACCTTTTTTGGTTATTACATGATTCCATATGTGTTATTTCATAGTTTTGATGTCTTCACTATTATTCTACAATGTAGAAGATAGTAAAAAATAAAGAAAAACAATTGAATGAGTGGGTGTGTCCAAACTTTTGAATGGTACTGGTACACAAAATATATGTACATCTATCTATTTCGGAAGGGTTGGGGAAAAAAGCAGAAGACGAATGTCCATCTAGTATGGACTAATAAAGTATACCTTATAGAGTAGGATCATTTCTCTTTACATTCTTCTCATCACGACCAAGCTCCTGCTGCCTTCAATAAAGCAACAGACTATTGCCCTCAGTGCCAGGGCACTTTAGATGAGACATTGTCTGGGTATCTGCCCTGACATGGCGCCATAATGAACTGAGGCCTCATTTGAATCAGTCTTCCTGAACTGCACTGACCAGCTGAACCACTCTGAATGTGTTGTTGGAGAGAGCTCTAGCAGGTCATCCCAGTTTGTCTTTGGTCAGCAGTATTAAGAATAGGGGATTTCTGCTCTTTCGTTTCCCTATCTGACTGTCAAGGAGATTTAACATAGGTGTATCTGGATACATTCTGCTGGAGTGTGCAGCATTATGCCTATCAGTCAGGGGCTACTGCTAAAAGATCAACAGCAATGGAGACGTGTTAATAGATATGGGATGGAAAAATTGAATTGAGGAACCCCCACAACACTTAAAAAGCTTCAGATGGCAATACTCCTGCAGGTCTAAAAGGGTGATATTGACCATTAGTGGATGGGTTATTGTTCTGTTCAGACTCCTGCTTGGAGGTCAAAGCCAAAATAGGAAGCGCTAGTGGACACATTATTCAATTGGAGCTCACCGAATGGATTTAGACCATGCCATTTCATTTAGCTTTGGCCTGCTTGCAGACAAACATGTTAAAAGCATTCCAGTATACCTGCTTTGTCCTCAGCATTCTCCGACCCTTTTGTCTTCTCCTCCAAAGGTGTTTGCGGAGACTCCATGTCAACTTTGACCTCATCTGACCCCACACTAGGCGTTGCATGGCCATTTAGATTCTCAGAGTTCACTGGCTCCTCTGGTGCAAATGAAACATTTAAGAGTTAGCAAGGGGTGAGAATGGGGTACATTTTAGCTGACATTACCTGACATTTAACTGACAGCTATTTTACTACATCCATTAATTATACAGTACACACAAGGAATGTAAGAAGAAAGGAGGCTTCCGTCTCGAGACATTTACCATTGGATTAGCTCCCCTAAGAACAAAATTACATTTGTCTTCCTTGATGCAGATTTGAGGTAATGTTACATTGGTGTTAAACAATGCGTGGGAGGGGACTACAGTACAGTGTACCAGGAGGACACAAACAACTTAGATGGAACTGCAGTTTGGGTTTCTTCCCCATCGTAGCAACAGCTAACATCAGGTGGTATTCCACTTCCTGATGACGTAGAGGAAAACGGGGGTTTGGGGCGGGACTTCTACTCAATACTACAATAAACAAATGGAACACTTAGCACACCGTTAGATTTCATTAATTTTCCCGCCATAACTCACCTTGATCGGGAATGAGAACGCCTCTTCTTATCAGCTCCTCTCGACTTTGCCTCGTGGAGATTTTCCTCTCCAGAACTATGGAGATGAGCATGGCAGAGTTGTTAATCATTGACCAGATGCAGTCATTAATTCTATGCCTTTTGCAATGACATGGGAGGATATTACCCACTGCACCCCCCCCCACCCCACCCCACACACTAAATAAAAGTACAGGAACAATTACACAGAGGAATCAATTACAACAGGCCATGTGAAAGATGAACAGCTTAGGGAAATGGTTCCATGATGCAGTCGGGAAAGTAAGCCCATTAAATATGTAAATTATGATCCCTCGAAGGCTTTATGGAACTCCGATTCTCTATCATGTTTTATTTATTTAACCTTTATTTAACCAGGTAGGATACTGCGACCTAGCCAAGATAAATCAAAGCAGTGCGACACAAGCAACAACACAGAGTTACACAGGAATAAACAAACACCCAGTCAAATATACAATATAAAAAGTCTATCTACAGTGTGTGCAAATGAGGTAGGATAAGGGAGGTAAAGCAATAAATAGGCCACGGTGGCAATATAATTACAATATAGCAATTAAACACTGGAGTGATAGATGTGCAGAAGGTGTGTGTGCAAGTAGAGATACTGGGGTGCAAAGGAGCAAAATAAATAACAGTATGGGGGATGAGGTAGTTGGATGGGCTATTTACAGATGGGATATGTACAGGTGCAGTGATCTGTGAGCTGCTCTGACAGCTGGTGCTTAAAGCTAGTGAGGGAGATATGAGTCTCCAGCTTCAGTGATATTTGCAGTTCGTTCTAGTCATTGGCAGCAGAGAACTGGAAGGAAAGGCAGCCAAAGAAGGAATTGGCTTTGGGGGTGAACAGTGAGATATACCTGCTAGAGCGCGTGCTACGGGTGGGTGCTGCTATGGTGACCAGTGAGTTGAGATAAGGCGGGCCTTTACCTAGCAAAGACTTATAGATGACCTGGAGCCAGTGGATTTGGCGACGAATATGAAGCGAGGGCCAGCCAACGAGAGCATAAAGTTTGCAGTGCTTGGTAGTATTTGGTGCTTTGGTGACAAAACGGATGGCACTGAGATCGGCGATGTCATTTACAAAATAGTCTAAGTCAAGGATCGGTAGGATAGTCAGTTTTACGAGGGTGTATTTGGCAGCATGAGTGAAGGATGCTTTGTTGCGAAATAGGAAGCCGATTCTAGATTTAATTTTGGATTGGAGATGCTTAATTTGAGTCTGGAAGGAGAGTTTACAGTCTAACCAAACACCTAGGTATTTGTAGTTGTTCACATATTCTAAGTCAGAACCATCCAGAGTAGTGATGCTGGGCGGGCGGGCAGGTGTGGGCAGCGATCGGTTGAAGAGCATGCATTTAGTTTTACCTGCATTTAAGAGCAGTTGTAGGCCACGGAAGGAGAGTTGTATGGCATTGAAGCTTGTATGGAGGTTAGTTAACCTGTCTGGGAACGGGGTTCCGCGGAACCCCTCGCCAACAGCCAGTGAAATTGCAGGGAGCCAAATTCAAACAACAGAAATCTCATAAATCACTTTTCTCAAATATACAAGTATTAGGCACCATTTTAAAGATAAAATTCTCATTAATCCAGCCACAGTGTCGGATTTCAGAAAGGCGTTTACAGCGAAAGCTCCACAAACGATTATGTTAGGTCACCACCAAGTCACAGAAAAACACAGCCATTTTTCCAGCCAAAGAGAGGAGTTACAAAAAGCAGAAATATAGATAAAAATTCATCACTAACCTTTGATGATCTTCATCAGATGACACTCATAGGACTTCATGTTACACAATACATGTATGTTTTGTTTGATAAAGTGCATATTTATATCCAAAAATCTCATTTTACATTGGCGTGTTATGTTCAGTAGTTCCAAAACATGCAGTGATTTTGCAGAGAGCCACATCAATTTACAGAAATAATCATAATAAACATTGATAATAGATACACCTATTATACATGGAACTTTAGATAAACTTATCCTTGATGCAACCGCTGTGTCAGATTTTTTAAAAACTTTACGGAAAAAGCATACCATGCAATAATCTGAGTACGGCGCACAGAGCCCAAACCAGCCAAAGAAATATCCGCCATGTTGGAGTCAACAGAAGTCAGAAATAGCATTCTAAATATTCACTTACCTTTTATGATCTTCATCAGAATGCACTCCCAGGAATCCCAGTTCCACAATAAATGTTTGATTTGTTCGATAAAGTTAATCATATATGTCCATATACCTCCTTTTGTTAGGGCGTTTGGTAAACAAATCCAAACGCACGTGCAAGTCCAGCGGAAAGGTCGGACGAAACATCCAAACATTTCCGTTACATTCCATAGAAACATGTCAAACGATGCATAGAATCAATCTTTAGGATGTTTTTAACATAAATCTTCAATGATGTTTTAACCGGAGAATTCCTTTGTCTGTAGAAAAGCAATGGAACGCGAGCTAACTCTCACATGACCGCGCGTCACGAGCCCGTGGCTCTCTGCCAGACATCTAACTCATTCCCCTCTCATTCAGCCCCCCTTCACAGTAGATGCCTGAAACAATGTTCTAAAGACTGTTGATCTAGTGGAAGCTTTAGGAAGTGCAAGATGACCAATATCCCACTGTATCTTCAATAGGGGCTGAGTTGAAAAACATCAAACCTCAGAATTCCCACTTCCTGGCTTGATTTTTTTCTCAGGTTTTTGCCTGGCATATGAGTTCTGTTATACTCACAGACATCATTCAAACCGTTTTAGAAACTTCAGAGTGTTTTATATCCAATACTACTAATAATATGCATATATTAGCATCTGGGACTGAGTAGCAGGCAATTTACTCTGGGCATGCTTTTCATCCAAAAGTGAAAATGCTGCCCTCTATCCCAATGAAGTTAACACAGTGTCCAAAGAAGGGCCAGAAGTATTGTGTCTTCTGCGTAGACGTGGATCAGAGAATCACCAGCAGCAAGAGCGACATCATTGATGTATACAGAGAACAAAGTCAGCCCGAGAATTTAACCCTGTGGCACCCCCATAGAGACTGCCAGAGGTCCGGACAACAGGCCCTCCGATTTGACACACTGAACTCTGTCTGAGAAGTCGTTGGTGAACCAGGCGAGGCAGTCATTTGAGAAACCAAGGCTGTTGAGTCTGCCGATATGAATGTGGTGATTGACAGAGTCGAAAGCCTTGGCCAGGTCGATGAATACAGCTGCACAGTATTGGCTTTTATCGATGGCGGTTGTGATATCGTTTAGGACCTTGAGCATGGCTGAGGTACACCCATGACCAGCTCGGGAAACCAGATTGCATAGCGGAGAAGGTAAGGTGGGATTCGAAATGGTCAGTGATCTGTTTGTTAACTTGGCTTTCGAAGACCTTAGAAAAGGCAGGGTAGGATAGATATAGGTCTGTAGCAGTTTTGGTCTAGAGTGTCTTCTCCTTTGAAGAGGGGGATGACCGCGGCAGCTTTCCAATCTTTGGGGATCTCGGACGATACGAAAGAGGTTGAAAAGGCTAGTAATAGGGGTTGCAACAATTTCTGCAGATACATTTTAGAAAGAGAGGGTCCAGATTGTCTAGCCCAGCTGATTTGTAGGGGTCCAGATTTTGCAGATCTTTCAGAGAATCAGCTATCTGATTTGAGTGAAAGAGAAATGGGGCAGGCTTTGTCAAGTTGCTGTGGGGGGTGCAGGGCTGTTGACCAGGGTAGGGGTAGCCAGGTGGAAAGCATGGCCAGCCGTAAAAAAAAAATGCTTATTGAAATTCTCAATTATCATGGATTTATCGGTGGTGACAGTGTTTCCTAGCCTCAGTGCAGTGGGCAGCTGGGTGAGGGGTGGTTGTTTGACCGTAGACCCATTATAGACACAGGCAATGAGGCAGTGATCGCTGAGATCCTGGTTGAAGACAGCAGAGGTGTATTTGGAGGGCAGGTTGGTTAGGATGATATCTAAGAGGGTGCCCGTTTTTACGTATTTGGGGTTGTACCTGGTAGGTTCATTGATAATTTGTGTGAGATTGAGGGCATCAAGCTTAGATTGTAGGATGGCCAGGGTGTTAAGCATGTCCCAGTTTAAGTTAAGGTCACCTAACAGCACGACACCACCTAACATCATTAACAGTACTTGCATGACAATCTCACAGTGAAGTGTTACATGAGCCTTTAGGTGAGATTGTGTTTGTGTTCAAGATAATGGATTAGTACTAACTAGAGGCTGTCCAAGGTGAGATAAAAGGAGTAAACTGCATAGGACTAATACAATACCTGGTATGACTAGGGCTGTGGAGGTCTTGACATTTTATCAGGCGGTTATTGTCATGCAAATGACTCCCAGTCTCACAGTAATTGACCTTTTAATTAACATAAAAACACGTTTAGCATCTCCAGGCCTACACACATAGGCCTACAAGCCACTGATGCGTGTCTTTGGAACATTTGAATGAATCCATTTACTATACATCACAATAAATCCATTATTTTAGGCATGTCTAAAGAAACATTATGATATGAATAAAATGTATTTCAGAAGAAAAGAATATGAGTTGTCCTACTGTATGTTATCTGGATATGTGCCATACCATAGGCTGTAGGCTTGTTCATTTAGTAGACAAGATATTGCTTATAAATCCTGTGCCATTATTTTATATTATCTGATTTTATAGTAAGAAGAATATAATTGACCTTAGCTGGATAAAATAGAAAATATATATTTTCCCATTCTGGAGTGAGTGAGCATATGGAGTGGCTATGTTGAGCGTAAAAGTGATCATTTGAAACAGGTCCTTATGCTAGATTTGGAGTTATTTGGCCACTTTAGTTGTGAATTATACAAACCTTAGAATGTATATGGGACTGCATGGTGCGTCTATAGGCTATTGAAGACTTGAGAATGCAAGCTTTTTTTGTGGCTCTCTGTTCCTTGCCTCAGGCTGCACACACTCTTCTCTTTTTTTTCACCTTTATTTAACTAGGCAAGTCAGTTAAGAACAAATTCTTATTTTCAATGACGGCCTAGGAACAGTGGGTTAACTGCCTGTTCAGGGACAGAACGACAGATTTGTATCTTATCAGCTTGGGGGTTTGAACTTGCAACCTTCCGGTTACTAGTCCAACGCTCTAACCACTAGTGACCATATTTCACCCATCAGACTATTCTAAATGTAATCTTGTCTTCACTAATATGTCAAAGTTGTTTCGATTTAGAATGGCCCATTATAAAATGGGCAAGAACAGGTGTAGGGGGAAAAAGAGATGTCATCCACATGCCTTCGAATGGAGGCCGCTTTCCCGTAGCTTGTTTTTCAATCATGCAGGGTAGGTTACTCTGGTATTATAGTGGAGCATGTGCTTAATATGAGCAGCTGAAAACTAAATATAGTAGCAGATGGGATCCTCCTCTTTTTAGTGGCAACCATCAAAACTCTGCTTTCACACTGGGCTCATAGGAACACCGATTTCACTCCACTGTTTGAGGAGCATGCAGCCTCTCGCTGTGCGACAGGTTTTTTCCGCCCAAACTCTGTATGCCATGGGATGTCCAACCCTGTTCCTGCAGCTTCATTTGGGAAACAAAGTCAAATCAGTTTGTTAGGGAATATTGATAGTAACTTTTTTTCGCAAGTAAACATTTAATTTAACTATTGACAGCCCCCCTCTCTGCACGTTCGAGAAAGGAGAGAGAGGGAAACGCACAGTGGTGAGATATTCTGTAACTAGGGGTAATGTCAGTCTATTAATTATGATTTTTTTTTTTTAAATGCCCTATTACTAGGCTATTTTGGGTGTTTTGAATTAATCACCCCCTTAGAAAGTGCTGTCCATTTAGTTGTATTAGGCTTTGAAACGAGATTCACAACGACCGTGTTTTCCACTCAGTTTCAACCTGTTGTTGAACTTCTTTCTTCAAATTGATCGATCACAGTGAAGTGAGTTTTAAAAGCATGATAATGTTTTGATGATAAGTGTTTGATGTGATTTTTAATGGCATTTGCATTGATGTCAGAGTGGTTTGAGGGACAATAGAGTGCTGAGTACCAGGCCATTAGCGACCTGACGGTCATTAGTGAGTTGGGTACTACCAAAGCATGTCCAGAGTGCATAAAAGGAGATTACAGTGACTCAACGGTCAAGTGGAATTTTACTGCGGTCATGACTCATGACTGCCGGTGTGGCGGTAATACGGTCACCGCAACAGTCCTAGGTATGACCATTCTTCAGTCCACACCAGAGGAGTATTCTCAAGCCTTCTGAAGCCTTTAGATAATGTAATCTGCTTACAACTTTAATTTAGTCCTAGTTCTTCTAGTTTTCCATAGAAATAGTAACTGACTTTAAGCATAAAGTTTCACTCATACTAGTTACACGAGAAGGTTGGATTTTATACCACCTTGCATGTGACAGATATTTCGATAGGCTGGCATAGACTGGGGATACACTGCTGACTATTGGCGGCCCAGATACAGCCATCCAACACTTTAGCCATGCAAGAGCACAAAAAGCTAATTTTGTTCAAATGAGATGCTGCCAGACAATCACTTCCACTGTAACACAGCTAATGGAGAGCATTTGTGTTCTAAAAACAATTATCACACGAAGAGTTGAACCTGAGAAGTCCTTTCCACTACCAGCCAACAGACCTGGGTTCAAATAGTATTGCTTTTCTTTCAAACAGCTGCACTTGATTGAGCTTGCCTGGCACAATGGAACAAATGGGTTAGAACCAACAATGTAAACCCCACCCAGACAGGCTCCATCAAATGGTGAAAGTATTTGAAAGAAAACGAAAATGATTTGAAGCCAGGTCTAGAATGACATGAAGAGCTCAACATGACTGCATATGATGATCAGATATCACTTCATTTAGTTCTGTTTCATAGTACAGACAGTGGAGGATGCTTGAGAAATTAAACCCATGATCACACTTCTATTCTTTGGCAGCACCGAATTCATTTCAAACCTGCCCATAGCCAGCCTATATTCTATCTCTCAAGATCTTTACATAAATGTAAATTGTCAATATCACAAGATTTACATTAGTTAAGGTATTCACACTATGTAGCTTGCCAGGCATTTCAGCGTCATGCAAGATACAAACAAATGGCTTTGTGTGTGTGTGTGTGTGTGTGTGTGGGGGGGGGGGGGGATAGTGAATAGTGAATATTCCCTATTCAGGGGATAGTGAATAGAACAAGTTTCATGTTAGCATGAAAACATATGGCATGGCAACAAAGGAATAGTTGGCTACAGCATAATAAAACAGTATGTGACCAGGCTACTTCAGATGTACCTTTGGATAGGTCCTGAAACTTGTCACTGGGTTTCTTCTTGCGCCATTTCCAGGGTTTGAAGATCTTCCCTATAGTGGAGAGCTTCCCCTTCTGCTTCAGTGGAGGAGTCTGGGTGCTGCCCACCACAACATCACAGTTGGACAGAGATGCTTTTTCCAGTCCATCAACTGTGGGGAAATCACACAAGGACACACCTGATCAGAAAACATACTTACTTAGCCCTGTTCATTCCTACGTGGAACATAGGGTTGCAAAATTACCGGTAATTTACCAAGTTATCTGAACTTTCTATAATTGTGGTAATTAACAGGTAATCTATGGTAACTTTGGTAATATATTTGAATTACAAATACATATTTATTAATCTGTGTACATATTGTCCATGGGTTTCTAGTAAATAGACCAAAGGTTCAAAGGAAAAGAGCCTAATAAATGAAAAAAGCATTTAAATCAACAATGGCATAATTTTCTATTAACTCTGCAACTCTTCCAACTAATACACTTTTCACAACACACTTTTTTTCACAACTGCCACCAGTTTGGCATCAAAACATTTACAAAAACATATTGACATAGTAAAATAAATAAATATACTTGATATCGAAATTCCTGTAGTTTACTGGTAAACTTTGAAAGTTACCAGTAATCGACCCTCCATTTGCAACACTATGCTTTAAGAATTACTAAACACAACATGAGAAAGCGGATGTTGCACAATGGTGAATTCACTTCAGTATGCGTCAGAAATAAACATGTACTTTCACATGACTTTAAATTAGGTTTTCTAGGTCAATCATTGTCAACAATTAACCCAACTTTGTTGCATTTAATAATATATCTTCTTTGCTAAACAAATCATAATCTCCATAGCAAAGCAAAAGAGCAGATAAAACCTTTTGATAACCCACGTGCAGCCCTGTTTCACAGTGATTCATTTGTTGCTGTACTTGGCCTTAGCAACCAGATTCATGTCCTTCCCTAATCCTTTCCATTCCTGTTTGAAAGTAAGAAACCAGGGGAATGGGAACAGGCTGGAATGCTAAGGCTGGAGGGGGGAAAAAAGAGGTGTGGTGTTTCCTCATGCCTCACTTCTCAGGAATAGGGAGGTTCCATGGCTCATGGCTGCTGAATGTTGTTTTCTCCGCACCATCCATCCTTCCATCCATCCATACATACATACATAAAACATTGCTACCACAGAGGACAGTGGAAGATTATCCACCTACTTATTTGAAAAGATTAAGAAGTGGA